>NC_069500.1:1175316198-1175388698 GCF_027579735.1 Bombina bombina
TACTGTGACATATGGAAGCAGAGCATGATCCCCTCCCTTCGGAGACTAGGCTGCAGGGCAGTATTCCCACATGAAAACGACCCCAAACACACCTCCAAGGTGACCACTGCCTTGCTAAAGAAGCTGAGGTTAAAGGTGATGGACTGGCCAAGCATGTCTCCAGACCTAAACCCCATTGAGCATCTGTGGGGCATCCTCAAACAGAAGGTGGGAGAGTGCAAGGTCTCTAACATCCACCAGCTCCGTGATGTCATCATGGAGGAGTGGAAGAGGACTCCAGTGGCAACCTGTGATGCTCTGGTGAACTCAATGCCCAAGATGGCCCAATTTGGACATTTCCACTTAGGGGTGTACTCACTTTTGTTGCCAACAGTTTAGACATTAATGGCTGTGTATTCAAATTATTTTGAGGGGACAGCAAATTTACACTGTTATACAGGCTGTACACTAACTACTTTACATGTCACATGAAAATATATAATAAAATATTTACAAAAATGTGATGGATGTACTCACATTTGTGAGATATTGTGTGTGTATGTATGTATGTATGTATATATATATATATATATATATATATATATATATATATATATATATATATATATATATATATATATATATATATATATATATGTATGTATGTATGTATATATACACACACATATAAACAGCAGAAGGTCAAGCAATCAACCCCTTGATTCTAATCTCCTTTCTAACATTAAACACCTCTTGCTTTGTGTAAAAAATAAATAAAATAAAAATGCGCTTGTGCCACAGTCCCTAGACATTCCAAAAAGTTACATTTGTAAACTTTTTTTTTTTTTAAGTGATACTCAAGTCAAAATAAACCTTTTTTTGATTCAGATAGAGCATGCAGTTTTAAGACTCTTTCCAATTTACTTCCATTATCAAATATATTTTATATGCACACTTTCTGAGAACAAGAACCTACAGAGCATGTGCACAAGGTATTTACACACACATACACACACACACACACATATATATGTGTGTGTGTGTGTGTGTGTGTGTCTCTGATTGGCTGATGTCTGTCACATGATACAAGGGGCCAGAAAATGGGGGGGGGGAATACATTTGCCAGAAACAAAATCTACTGTTTATTTTAAATTCATAGTCAGTGTTATTGTATTGTCTTTTTATCATGTGCTTGTTAATTATGCAATTCTACTGCATTTAGTGGTCCTTTAATGCTGCAAATTGCCTAAACCATTCTTTTGATTTGTCCTTTGGCCTCCCTATTGAGAGTGGGGCGAGCACATTTCCTTTTACACAAAAGCATGAGGCATTTAATGTCACTTCAAGACTTGGCACTTGGGATGTACATCTCTGTTGGAATGTGCCATGTACTGTTGGAGGAATTGTTACAAAGCAAGCCAAGATACTTTTAACTTCTGATCTCCTCTTATAGAGGTCAGCTAAGTTATGCCTCTATTTTTCATTACAAATACAGTGGTTTATTTTTGAAGGAGATCAAAGCCCAGTTAAAACTGTTCCAAATTTTAAGCTTTCTATGACCGTAACAATTTTAAAAAAAAATAAATAAATCCTTCAATTTGGTGCACAATTTATTTGTGTCCTGTGAACAATACATGTTTTTTCTTTTCAGCAGAAGTGCTTGTCTTGTCAGCATCCTGTCCTCACACATTTACAATTCACAAATGACAGCTTCATGATTATATAGAAGAAGAATGGCTGTACCTATACAAAAGAAAATGTCATAGATCTTTCACAAAAAATAAATGAAAAGTGCATTAAACCAGAGGACTCAGAGAAGCTGAAAGTTTTTAAAACCATTATTTTCAAATACTTTGAAAGAGCTTTTTTTGTGTGGTGTCAATCATGTATATTTACCATTTGATTTAAACATATGAATTAATTTTGCAGGACAACCTTCTTCACCGCAAGGCCAATTCCTGTGTAACACTATTGCTAAGATCTAAGGTAGACGAGGTCTGTAGACATCTGGTGATGGGATGGGTGGTTGGAAAGGTGAGCCTCAGGGCTTAGAGGAATAGGCTTTCCTTTTGAACCTTTTGATGAGTGAATGCACTTGTATAAATATACAATGCTCACTCCCATGCACACACCGTGACTTTACTCAGCAAATACGAATAAACATACATAGTTAACCAAACTCCAAAAATTGTGTTTCAAGATGATTTCTCAGTAATGAGTTAGAGGTATATTAATAATTTTCTTTCTTCAAATTATACAGCATAAATTAAATACGCAAAAATATTTTTTGCATTTAAAAGGTTAAAGCTTTTTAATCGATATGGAAACTATTGCACGACGGATTCCTTGCAACAACTCCTCTGTCCCTTTTGGATGAAGGTAACCAACTCTAAAAGCTAACGCTAAAAAAAAGTTATAGTAATAGCAACATCGTTTTTTTTTTACTATTCTGTAGCTTTAAGGTTTAACTCCTTGGATGGTATTAAATATACAGTTTAATAACTGGGCTCTGCAGAAATTGTGTGGGGGGGGAACAAGTGCATAAATAGTAGATTTAAAGGGACAGTCAAGTCCAAAATAAACTTTCATGATTCAAATAGGGCATGTAATTTTAAACAACTTTCCAATTTACTTTTATCACCAATTTTGCTTTGTTCTCTTGGTATTCTTACTTGAAAACTAAACCAAGGTAAGCTCATATGCAAATGTCTTAGACCTTGAAGGCCGCCTTTTATGTGAATGCATTTTGACAGTTTTCACCACTAGAGGGCGTTAGTTCATGTTTGTTATATAGATAACATTGAGCTCACGCACGTGAAGTTACCTAGGAGTAAGCACTGATTGGCTAAAATGCAAGTCTGTCAAAAGAACTGAATTATGGGGGCAGTCTGCAGAGGCTTAGATACAAGGTAATCACAGAGGTAAAAAGTATATTAGTATTACTGTGTTGTTTATGCAAAACTGGGGAATGGGTAATAAAGGGATTATCTATCTTTTTAAACAGCAAAAATTCTGGTGTTGACTGTCCCTTTTAAAGTTGGCCTTTAGACAAGTCTGTCCATTTGTCTGGTATTCTTTCCCGTTACTAAATAACTGTGTATTATGTGGTGTAGCAGCTATCTGCATTTTGGATACAGTGAATAAAGGGCCCCAACTCAAAGCAAAGTTACACAGGTCTTCTCATTAAAACAAATGTTAATTCATTTAACTTTGTGAGGTATATATTCGGCAAAGTATAACAAGTGATTTTCACATTGTACATGGTGACAATGGATTTATTTCTCTGCCATACAGGTTGCCTGATGTTTTACTTTCTGGCGTTGTGATGTAAAACATCACAAAATGACAACAGTCTTATGGGTTTGTTAAATCAAGCTATAATGGTAAAACAAATCAATTGTCCAGTAACATATTTAAAAATACTTTTATTTCCTTGCATGGAGTCTAAACACGAATACTAAGAGCCTGGGAACTAAACATTGTCAGTATCTGTGTTTAGTCCCATTTAAAGGGGCATGAAGCACTTTTACATAATATGTTTAATTGTGAGGACTAAAAAAATGTTTGCAAAATTCCTTTCATTATTTATTTTGTCCCTTTTTATAATTTAATTTGTTAAAACCTTGGTTTCACTTATCATATCCTCTTCTATTGAGGAGAATTAGGGACAGATAATGCTCAAACGGTGGCTGTGTGGGATGTAGCAATGATAAAAAGACTAATAAATAACATTACTTTACATCTGTTTGTTTCACACAGCCATTGCTTGCACATTAACTGTCTCTTATTGTCCTTGGCAGAAGAAATGAGTTAAAGGGCCACTGTAAGTAAATATTTTCTATGCCTGTTACTAACTAACTACCCCAAATACGCTTTTTATCAATAGCATTTCATTAACATATCTCTACCGTATATCAGAAATCTTGTCTGCAAATTTAATTGTTTTCCAAACCCACTCCGTGGGTATCCTTTGCTCTGTACCAATCCGTTTACAATAACTAGGTTTCAAAATGGCGCTTTAAACACAAAGTTATTGGTTTAAGTATTTTGAACACTCAGTGCTGAAAATAGTGGGCAGGATAACGTGACATCATCGGCGAATAAAAGATATAACTTTTAGAACGTTATGAAACTTCGTTTTGGAGAAAATATAGGTCAGTAGGTTTTAATTAATGTTTATTAACTTTAATATGTTAGTTGTTTAGCTTAAAAATTATAACAGAAAGTAATCCTTTAAATGACCACTAAATGCAGTAGACTGGCATAATTAAAAAAGTATATAATTCAAATACAATGCAATATCACCTACTCTGAATTTCAAATAAGCAGTATAATTTATTTTTTTTCTGGCAAATTTATTTTTTCTCCTATTTTCCATCTTTGTGTATCATGTGACAGACATCGGCCAATCACAGACTAGTAGACATATACCCTGTGAGCTTAGTGCACATGCTCAGTAGGATCTTGTTCCCCATAAAGAGTGAATATAAAAAGACTGTGCAAAAATTGATAATGGAAGTAATTTGGAAAGTGTCTTAAAACTGTGTGCTCTATCTGAATAATAAAAGTTTATTTTGACTTAAGAGAATCATAGGCTTAACATGGCGGTGCCCCATTAGTTTGTAAAAAGTAAAGTGCTTTGAATAAATTAAAACTTTACACTTATTTCTTCAGTATTTAATTTAAAAGCTGCATATTATTCTCAGGCTAAGCTTTTTGCTTTCAGTATATCACTCTGTCTAGCTTAATTTACTGTTTAATCTCCCTTTAGGAACTAACTAAAGTCCTTTTAAAATATAAGTGGAGGGAACTTTACAATGATTTTGCCGTTGCCTGATTTCTCCAGAACAGATTTTAATTGTGATGCCCAGGGAATACCGTTCCTTTCTTCAACGTTTGCTTAGTTCAGTTCTGAATATTTAATTTTGGTTCAGTTGAAATATACGGTTTGCTTAATCAAATCTTATAACTGATAATATGGTCAATGAATATGGCAAATCTCATAAACATATATGAATAACTAATTGATTGGGCAATTCCACAGCATTGGTTAGTGCTGAATTGGCCCACTGGGATGCCAGAAAATTTCCCGGTGGACCACTGGCACTGCAGGGTACATCATAGGTGATAAATAAAAAAATCATAGGCAAAGATGTAAGGGTGGGCCGGTCTCCCAAAATTTCAAGGGCTGGTCTAACTTCCCAGTCCGCCCTGGTATTGGTTAGTTTAAGTAGTGATTACAACCTATGCATAGTCTGCTTTTCAATGGTTTAGTGAATCAAGGCCAGTAGGTGCATAAGAAGTATATCCAATTATCCTTGTGTTCAGATACAAAAAGAATTGAGGGACCAGGTGCTGGGAGTTGTTTACACCGTAGAGAATATGATGCAGAAATATATTTATATTAAAATGCAGGTGGTTTCATGATATTCTGTACCCACCGAGCTGCTTAAAAACATTGCCTATTGGGTGACACACTATAGGCAGACAAGTGCCCTTGGGGCTTCTTATTAGATAAATCCACTTTCATGTTATGCCACTGATTTATGCAGCCTTACGTGTTTGACATAAGTTTAAAATAGGTGACGGAGATCTGTGAAGAATTGTTGTTTGCTGTGCTTCCTAGATTTGCTTATAGTGAATTTAGTTTGCTGTGTCTCTCTTAATTGTTTGACAAAATACTTTTGTTAGGTGTCTCCCTTACCTGTTATTAGGCAAATCATGTAACCTATATTATAGTACAAGTTAAAATGATCTAGGCACATATTTACCTAGAATTTTCCTGACCCTCTTGAAACCCAAGCAAATACTGAAGTATTATTTGCCTAGTATGAAACTCTGTTTGAACCTAGTTGTGCAGTTGGGAGTCTTTTAATGAATCCCCAATGTGCTTTTGCAAATGAATTTATGTTGAATAACGTAAAAACAAAAACCAATAGAGGATCAGAGACTGCATTCGGTATATTAGAAACTTTCAAACTTACAGGCTTAAAGCAGCTTCCCAGACGTTGATTGTAGTGCAACAGTAGCTGTTTTATAGCTGAGCTGTCAATTTATCACAGGTAATGAATGATAGCTGCCCAAGTTCCTGAGTAGACATTTTTTCCAGCAACATAGGGATATTTACTTTTTAAGATGTTGTGAATTTTATAGATAACCATCTATTTATTCTCATCTTTTTTGCCATAACTTTTTTCTGTTATTCCAAGCTAAGTAAAAATTGTGTATTGTAGACATTATTATTTATTTATGTATTATTTTTTTTAATTGATGGCTTTAATAAGACCTATTGATATTGAAAGTGGAATTGGATGAGAATTAATAAGGAGGACAGATACCAAGTTTTAGACAAAGTCGGAATCCCTGCATGGGCAGCCATATTAATTTAAAGGGAGATTTTGATACAAATATTGCATGTTTTAATTTATGAATTACTGACTTTTCATACCTATGGGTTTACTCCTGCAAAAGGGGTTAAGCAGCTAGGTACACTCAGGAGGTGCAAGCCATGCAGTTTATAAACAGAGCATGACTGGTCACCCAATCAGGAGCAGCCATCACATGACTCCGCCAATCACAGGCAGGCTGTGTTCTGCTGAGGAGCTGCAAGCCTTGTGGAACAGGACTTTATTTATGTGTTTGTCACAAAGTTATCTAAGGTCAGTAATGCAAAACAAATGCTCTATCAAGAATATCCATTTAATACTCCTCACTTAAAAGGACAATGAAGACCTTGTAATTGCAAGACATTTCTGTGGCCTTACTATAGAATACCATGCCAGCAAAATAAATTAAATTAAAATGACTGCTTTTTTTTATTATTGTTTTAATAGCCAATGTCCATCCACCACTTGTTATATTTGCAGGAGTCATTCTGGTTTGATTGTGAATAACGCAAGGCTAGCGACCGTCAATATGCTACATTATTTGCATTGTTTTGCATTTGTGATTGGCTAAAACGTATTTGAGAAACACATGTAGCAGAGTTATCCTTGAAGTCAGCAGGGTGCATTTCCATTTATGAGCATTAGAAAATAACAATTTTCAGAGCCTAAAGTACATTCAAATATGCAAAATAAATAATGCAAGTAAATTTATAAAGTTTTTTTTTTTTTTTTTTATTACACATAACTAAATATTTCATATAAAAAACGTCATGGTTCCATAATTGTTTCTAATATTTAGTCACCACCTTCAGGTATTGGTAATTGACACTTTTTATAGCTCGTTATGCAAATCATGATAATGCATTAGCCATTGGCATTATATTTCTCTGTGTAATAACCCCTAGGCTCATTGTGCATCACCTATTATAAAGATGTATTAATACTTGGAGTCAGAATTCTAAAGATATCACTATAAATTGCTTAAAATTATATTTCTTAAATAGGCAAAGTACAATCTGGAAAAACCCTAACATTATTACATTGTAGATTTTTTTTAACATACATATATCTTAGTATGCAAATAAAAATGTAATTAACTTTGTGTGGTTAAATGGTGAAATAATTATATAATGCTGTCTCTGGTTTGCTTGGTAGATGAGACCTGTTCTTTACAGTCTGAGGACCACAAGCAGTTATGCATTTGGAATATATAACCCGGTGATCGTTAATGGTCATGTTCTCTAATACCAATGAGTTTTTGTGTGTGTGCTAAAAAAACACAGCTCTCCATATAACTATACTAAAATGATTAAATGTTATAATTATATTAAAAAAAATATTGTTTTATTATGAGCTATAATAACACATTTGTACTAATTTATAACGACATTATGTTTTTGCAAAGTGGATCCCAACAAGAAGTGCTCAAATATTATATACTTTATAATGTCTTTTAACATCATTTACTGATATTTTCCTCAATATCTAGTTATTTACACTTTGCTATTTGAATTCCTGATAGACTGAGTCTTACTGTAGATGTTCAGGGATTTGGAACTACAATGTACATTTCTGGAACAAGCCTCTGGAGAATGTACTTTGATTTTTTTTTCCTTGAAGATTTTCCACCAGAAAATCTTGCTGGTTGCTGTTCATTTTCCTCAGGGGATCTGTACAATATATGGGACAGACAAGTCCATCACTTTCATATACTTTTAAAATAGAAAAATGACAGCTTAACTGTGTGTGTGTGTGTATATATATATATATATATATATATATATATATATATATATATATATATATATATATATATATGTATGTATATATATATGTATGTATATATATACATACATATATATATATATACATATATATATATATATATATACATACATATATATATATATATATATATACATACATATATATATATATATATATATAAATTTTCCCTTGGGAACTTATTTGGAAGGATTGTTGAGTCCAGTTATGAAAGCTAGCAACAACCTTTTGTGGGTTTCTTTTTGTGACACAAGCATTAAAGGATATAATAGCAGAAGAATATGTAAAAGTGAATGGAAGAGCATGGGCATATGTATCAAGCTCCAAAGACCGCTGCTCCATAACCTGTCCACCTGCTCTGAGCATGCAGACAGACATCGCCGGAAATCAACCCGATCGAGTACGATCGGGTTGATTGATACCTCCCTGCTGGCGGCCCATTGGCCGCGAGTCTGCAGGGGGCGGCGTTGCACCAGCAGCTCTTGTGAGCTGCTGGTGCAATGCTGAATACGGCGAGCGTATTGCTCGCCGTATTCAGCGATGTCTGTCGGACCTGATCCGCTCTGTCGGATCAGGTCCGACAGACATTGATAACTAGAGGCCCATGCCTCAATTGACACAGGAGCCCTAGTACTTCAGAAGTTGGTCCTGTGGCTCGGATTTCTGGGTGTCTTCATTTAAAGGGATATTAAACAGTGCCCCTTTGGTAAAAACAAATATGTCAAATCAAATTAAACATAAAAAAAAACAACAAGCAACTTGTTTTCTTGCAAGGTTAGACCTTAAAAATTTTCATTGAAACCCCCCCCGTGTGATAAGAGTGGAGAAATTGTTAAACGCAAGTTTCATTCCCTCAGTTCTGAGCATGTGACTCCCTGTTATATAGTCTATACACTTAAGAGTAAACCAGCCTAGACATCTTATGACATCAGGGTAGATAAACCTTCCTGCAGAATCCCCCCCTCCTTGTAGGGCTGTGACAGGAAGTAATGGACACTGCACAAATATAGTGTAAAAAAGAAATAAAAGGTAAAATCAATTTAAACAGATAAATAATACATATTGCAATTATTTATATTAAGTATAAGCAATTGCTTTGTGCTTTTTTATTACAACAAAAAACAGACGGCTAAATATCCATTTAATAAGTGTGCATACAGTTGCTCTTACATTTTTGGTCTGTCTCACTGATATTTAACAGCTTTGAACCTTGTTTTTTTGTGCAAATCGAGGATGCCTAGAATTTAAAGGGATATGAAACCCTTTTTTTTCTCTCTTGTGATTTATATAGATCAGACAATTTTAAGCAACTTTCTAATTTACTCCTACTATCAATTTCTTTGTTCTCTTGGTATCATTATTTGAAAAAGCAGAAATGTAAGCTTAGGAGCCAGCCTGGGTAGTGCTTGCTGATTGTAAGCTACATTTAGGTGCTGAACCAAAGATGGTCCAGCTTCTAAGCTTACATTCCAGCCTTTTCAAATAAAGATACCATGAGAACAAGAAAAATTGATAATAGGAGTAAATTAGAATGTTGCTTAAAATTGCATGCTCTATCTGAATCATGAAAGAAAAAAATTGGAGACAAATTTGTGACTTTTTGGTCTAGTGTATTGCCATTGCTTACGAGCTGGGTAGCTCCTAGAATTCTCCTATCATCTTGAAGATATTGTCAGTCACAGGCCTAGCTCATCTTAGGCAAGGTTATTTCAATTTGCTGATGCCTTTAATATTGTTGCTATGAGTTGGTTAAAGCCACTGTATAATGATAATAAGCACAGTTTACAATAGTTTTAAATGCATGTAGTTTGTCCTGCACATATAGCCATCTGTCCTGCAGAGGATAGCTGCACATTTTCCACTGTAGAACGTGACTGCCCTCCCCAGCACTGAACAGGTCAAGGTAACAATAAATATTTCACTCTCTAGCAGGAAGTCTATGGAGAGTTATTAAATGATGAAAGACAGTCACACAAACTGACTTGCCACTTCTCTATAAATCATTTGGACTTTGAATGTGCTGCCCTTTTGTGAAATGTGCTGGATGCGTAAAGTAGCTTTTGATGGATGCAAAAGAGTGGTCAGCTCTGTGTGAATCTGACAGCTTAAACACCATGATTCAAATAAGTGTCTAATAAAATGTGACTTTCATAAGGCTCTTGTGCTTAATTAGAAATATGGAGGCCTATAGCTAGTAGCTACTTATAGAGGTAAGGGCCAATCTGCATGAATGTTCTCTTATTTTAAAGAGTCACAGGTTACTTGCGTTAATACTATATTATCTGTATCAAAACTCTGCAGCATTATGTAATCTCTCTGTTTAAATGATAGCACTACTGGCTAAATAGTGATAGAGGTTAGGTATGGAGACAGGTTTAGTACTGCATTATATGTAACATTGTTGCAGCATTTGTTGATTATTTTTTCTAAAAAACTACTGCATTTAAATTGGATTTTTTTCTGTTGCAGCAATTGTTCTACATGCAAAGAAACCCTTTGGGCTAGATTTATCATAGCTGAGGCGTACAGGGGCACGTATACGCGCCCCTGTACGCCTCAGCTCGCCTGTGGCAGGGCGAAATTACCCGTAGGTAATTAACATTGCACACGAGCGCAATTTTGTGCTTGCGTGCAATCCCGCCCACTGCCCGCGCACAACCAATCACGCGCGGGCAGGAGCTGTCAATCTCCTCGGTCGGACTCGACCGAGGAGATTGAATTTCGCCAGTTTAGAGGTGGCGAAGAGTTTAGGGAAACAGCGGTTTGGTGACCGCGGCTTGTTAAATCGCGGCGAGCAAGTTCTTGTGAGAACTTGCTGCCGTAAGGGCTTAATAAATCTAGCCCTTTGTATCATTAAAATAAGATGCTTTGCACAGATGACAGGAAATTTATTTTTGTACATATTTGATTGAAACTATATCACAGTGTAAAATATTTACCATAAAATGTTCTTTCCCCCTCACATTTAATTAAATCATACTGGCATAAGCATCCTTTTTCTCACTTTTTCTCCGTACAAATTTGCTCATTACATTTATTTTCATTTGGACAGGTACTTAGAGGCTTGGTATTTGGCCAATATGATCTGTGTTTCTTAAAGGGATATAACTCATCATTTCTATATGCATAATGTATGTCAGCAGTTTTGCAGAACATGTTTCAAAGGCATTTAAACTGATTTGCAGACAATGAATATACCATTTGAAAAGACTATTATCTCCTCTGCTGTGACCAGTTAGGGACATATATATATATATATATATATATATATATATATATATATATATATATATATATATATATATATATATATATATATATATATATATATATATCTCAAAATAACAAGAGTATTGTATTGAGCAATGATACTTTTTTTATTGGACTAACTATACATTTATAAGTTGACAAGCTTTCGGAAGAGTTCCTTCCTTTATCAAGTCTGAAGCAATACTGACCAATTCAATGGAATTTACAGATTATATTTTAAAACACAGAATAGCTAAGAAGACAGAAAGTGCAGGGAGAGGAGGAGGTGTCATAAAAATCATGAGGGGGGCTTAGGTAACAGGCAGACAGTGTCCAGTGTAGGAGAACAGACATAGAGCATATACTGACATAAAGTTATATCTATAAAGATGTGAAATTGTATATACAGGGGGAATACAAAAGTAAAAAAAAGACAAAAGTGTGGACATAGGCTTATCTGTGTACCTATGTATAAAGAATGTGGAATATACAATGTAATTGACTAAATGAAAGTACATTACAGAAAATTTTGATAATGTGTTAAGAATCCAGAGTCCGCATTTAGTCAAGAATTAAGCAAGTTCCCCCTGTATGTCATATCTTTATAGATATTGATTCAATATTGAGATATAACTTTGTCAGTATATGCTCTATGTAAAACTATATATTCCCCTGTCTGTTCTCCTACACTGGACACTGTCTGCCTGTTATCTAAGCCCCCCTAATGATTTTTACGACACCTCCTCCTCTCCCTGCACTTTCTGTCTATTTATCTATTCTGTGTTTTAAGATATAATCTGTAAATTCCATTGAATTGGTTAGTATTGCTTCAGACTTGATAAAGGAAGGAACTTTTCCGAAAGCTTGTCAATTTATAAATGTATAGTTAGTCCAATAAAAAAGTATCATTACTCAATGCAATACTCTTGTTACTTTGATATCTAAATCTCTGGACTAACATGGCAACTCCAATCAACGTGTATGTGTGTGTATATGTGTGTGTCACACACACACACACATATACACACACATACACGTTGATTGGAGTTGCCATGTTAGTCCAGAGATTTAGATATCAAAGTAACAAGAGTATTGCATTGTAATGATCAAGCAGTCACTGTGTTGCATGTCCTTGAATCAGGATTTTTATGAGGAGAGGGGCAGTGGAAAAAAAAATCAATACTCAGTTACAGTAAAAGCAGGCAAAATAAACAATTGTAGTACATTGTAAACTATTATCTATGCATAATTAAATATGTCATGGTGTATAATTTTAAATGTTATGTCCCTATATGCTAAGACATCAATTTAAAAAAAAAAATATTTTTTTTTAAATGTAATTGAGTTTACAATTTGCAGATGGTAAGCCCTATAGCATCATGTAAATAAGATAGCTAATGTACCTGTATAGTAAAGCCCTGTGCACTATGTTGCAATAGGCCCATACTCCGCATCATATATTGCTTGCGGGCGATACTGCTTTGTGGTTATGTTGTTGAACACACAACTACAAACTAGCAACTTTTTAATTAAACTGTATCGCCCATAAAATGAATTTTTAAATTCCATTGCAGTAGAAACTCTTAGAGTTCAATTATTATCACAGGTGTCTGTACAAGTGATAAACTTGTATATAATCTGTGCGTCAAACTACATTTTATTTCCTATGAGTATTGATGATTTGTTTGATGCGCCACTCTGTATGTCAGAGCAGCCAAACAATAAGAATCATGTGATTAAATAATGTCATTTGTAGGTACTGTTGTGCTTATTGTTTCCTTCTTTTGCTTGTTCTCATTTACTGCCCTTGGTGGGGATTATTAGTGACATACTTCCATATCACACATCAGAGCTCTCTCGAGGCTCGGCTCAGGCCCCTGGACACTATCGGATTGCTGTCTTCATGTAGTGCAATAAAACAAAGATGGATTGCGTGCTGATGTCTGCTGGGATAGACTGACACACAGATCGGCATCTGCGCCAAGATGTTCCTAATTAAACTGTTATTGTGGGTAGGAGAATTAAACCAAGCTTCTGTTGTATTCTATCACAGCCCTTTTTTATTTGTTTCAATACCCACTATTAGTCTTCTCTTAATATTACTAACAAATTGATTTTTATTGCAAAGATTATTTCATCATAAATATAGATTGTAATGTACTCTAAATTGTATGATGTAGATTCACTAACACATCATATTCCCATTCTCCGAATCCTGCATTATGTTATGGAATCTCCAATCAATAAGATATTGCAAGTTGTACATTGGTTTGATCACATTTTCCTGGGTTGGTATTTTCAATACAGGATTCCAGTGAATTTTTTTGTTGTTGTCCTTTTCCTGCCTGTACGATTATAAGATTTGGTAGCTATTAGTGACAACCTACTCATTTCACAGGCTTATGTCCGCAAGGATGCATTTTTAGTTTCTTTTACTTGGAGGTGAAGTTTATGGTAAGCTGTAGTCATGGAGTTAGGGCAATGAATGCTAAAAACTGCTTATAAAATATTGCTTAAGTAAACACAATGCATTAAAGTACTTTGACACGTCAAGTCCGACAACAAAAAGAAATATTTTGTTACTAGAGCAGAATAACAAATCTCTTACTTGGATCCATAAGTACTTTATTAATATACTCTTCATCACATTTGCCTCTGATTGTAGACATTTATGTGGATGTTTGTCATAACCATTTTCCTTCACTGAAAAATGTTTCACTGTCCGGGCCAAGCAGTGAAGTGATTGTTTAGAGAACAAAGGTTCATTTAAAGCATATTCCTATAGCGGCTTAGATGCTGAGATTTGTATACATTTGTAAACAGCTGTATATTTTTGGAATGGAATGCTTTTAAAAGGTGATCAGGAGCACGTGCCAATGACAAGATCAACTTGTAATGATTCAGCGCAGGCTTTCAGCCTTATGAAATGGGATTTGAAAATCCTCTTGAATATGACATCTGAAATGGCATTAAAACACAATTTCCCTTTGAGAAGATTTTAAAGCACTCACATGAAAAGTGACACCACTTTGCGCACTACTGTGTCAGCATTATGCAATGTGTTACTCCTAACTGACATTAATCCATTAAGAGTGTGAGGGTCATTTATTTTCCTCATAAAGTCATTAAATACAATTATTGATTTCTGTTCAATCAGCAAGAGTTGCCAGCTTGCCTTGATCTTTTTAACATAAAATGTATTTCCCAATCAAGTGCCATTACAGGATTTAGTGGTTTCCATTGCAGTGGTATCAGCTGAAGCTTTTTTATGTTGCTTATACATAATAAATTATAAAATGAAAATAGGGTTTACAAAATATGTATCAAAGGCTTATATTAGATATAATATATAGATCTTGGGACATTTACATGTGTTACTGCTTGAAGTTCTAACCAGTGCATTACCCCAGTGCATAGTAGGACGTGAGAGCTAGAAACATCTTGTAGATTGTAAGCTCTTCAGAGCATGGCACTCATCCTTGTTTTTGTTTAGTCTGATTATTGTTTTTTTTTATTACCATGACTCCATGTAATTATACACCCCTACGCACTAGATTGCACAATTACACGTTTTACGGTAATAATAAATGATGATAATAGTATTGGTAAGGATTTAAAAAATAGAGAGAAGGTCTCAGTAGAGGTAAAATGATAGAGGAGTAGTAAATGTTATTGACACAAAGGGCAATATTTAGCAAGCCCTTTTCTCCAATTTTTATGTTTGCACAAACGAACTCGCTGTCGCAATTTATTAAGCATTGTTCATCAGACCACTGCTTCCGTACCCTATTTTTCACCTCTTAGGTCTTCCCAGACTCTTCCATTAGATTGACAGCTCTTGCCCGCACTTGATTGGCTGTGCGTGGGTTGCTGGCAGGATGCATGCGAGTGTAAAGTAACGCTCATGTGCAATGTTAAATCCCGGCAGGGCATTGCTGGCCGACGGAGGAATATCTGCGCCACTGTCCGCCATGGATTGATAAATTGAGCTCAAAGTGTTGAATTTCTTTAAAGAAGGGTAAATGTAGAATTCTCTTTGACAGCCAGTAAATACATTTTGTAAACTATATGAATCAAAGTAGAAAAATGTTTGTTAAACTTTGAAATAAGCAATGGATTGGTAAAATACCTTGGATTATTCATAACTATACACGTGCTACAAACCTCCATTTTCAAGTAATCATATAATGGCTTCATGAATGAATCGTATGGCCAAGTTAATCTGTGGGAGCCCCCAAGATTAACTTAAAGGGACAGTCAAGTAAAAAACAAAACACTTTCATGATTTAAATAGGGCATTTAATTTTAAACAACTTTCCAATTTACTTTTATTACCAATTTGTGTTTGTTCTCTTGGTATTCTTAGTTGAAAGCTAAATCTAGGAGGTTCATAAGCTAATTTCTTAGACCTTGAAGGCTGCCTCTAATCTGAAAGCATTTTGACAGTTTTTCACCACTAGAGGGCATTGAGCTAAGGCATGTGAAGCTCCTAGGAGTGAGAACTGATTGTCTAAAAATGCAAGCCTGTTAAAAGAACTGAAATAAGGGGGCAGTTTGTAAAGGCATAGATACAAGGTAATCACAGAGGTAAAATGTATATTAATATAACTGTGTTGGTTATGCAAACTGGGGAATGGGTAATAGAGATTATCTACCTTTTTAAACAACAAAACTTCTGATATAGAGTGTGTGTGTGTGTATATATATATATATATATATATATATATATATATATGTGTATATATGTATGTATGTGTGTATATATATATATATATATATATATATATATATATATATATATGTGTGTGTGTGTATATATATATATATATATATATATATATATATATATATATATATATATATATATATATATATATATATATATATATATATATATATATATAAAATATCTTACATTTAACACTAAATACATTTCATGCACTCCCCTCTAATTATGGGTACTGACATTTTGGAACTTAGGTTACACTGCAGATGTCTGAAGGAGAGTTGCTGCACATGTGCACACACATTCAGCACTGGATTGCAGTGAAAGATAGATTTCAACATGGCAGCACCCATGAGCAGAGGGAGGTGTTGGGAATAACTTCAATACTTTACTTATAACATGTAGTTAGTGTTTAATGAATGCCTCCAAACTGATTTCTCTCAAGTTACCAACATTCAACCTTGATTCACATATTTAATAGAAAAAAGCATAAAACAATATATTTACATAATTATTGGCAGTTACAGTTTGCGACCTTTAAACTTCAACCTTGATTAAAGCAGCATTTTGCGTTCCTATATAGTTTGCACAGTATGTTTCTAAATCTTCACTGTGCAAATATTCTAAAGTATTCTGTGTAGCTACCACATTGTCTCTGACCCAGTCTCTGCCTGTTGTTGCTAAGCGCTTTTACACAACTTGTCTTTGTATTATGGGCAGTTCTGTAGGCTTGCATTCTGATAATTAGCGAGTTTAATGTTTCTGGATTTTTAGATTTTGCCTCTTCAATTATGTGGGCGAGAGCAGGAGGTGCCAGAAGCAATATCTTTCTGTCTCCTTGAAATGCTGTGAAAGTGAGGGACACAGACATTGACTCACTCACACATTGTGCGCGTTTTTAAAACTCATTTTAAATATCTAGTTTGCGAAAGGGATTTGTGCTGCTGATAATAAAATGAAAAAGTATAGCTGAATTACAAATGTTTACTTGCACCACAAAAATAAAAATGCACATAAACCTTTATAATGTTGTTTTGAAAAATACTAATAGCTTTCTGTTTTTCCATTGGCTGCTTATATGTGAATAACAACTTACCATAAAGCATTTCTGCTGTGCTGAAATAGCAAAATCAAAAAAAAAAAAAAAAAAAAAAAGAATGTGTGTCCTCTCTGTATAAGAGCAAATGTAAACTATGGCTTAATTAGTACTTTTTAATTTAAAAAAAAATGTATGTGGTAAAAGTCAGCCATGTGCTGCTACCTGTTGATGTGGAAAAATGAAATTTAAATGAGAATGAACTACAACTGCTTTATCAAGGTTGAAGTTTAAAGGTCACCAGCAAAATTCAATTATCTCAAGGAAAATACTGTTTGGGTAATTGTCACTGCCTTGAAATAAAGTTTTACTTTTTTATTCAGTCAGCCATGTGCTGCTACCTGTTGATGTGGAAAAATGAAATTTAAATGAGAATGAACTACAACTGCTTTATCAAGGTTGAAGTTTAAAGGTCACCAGCAAAATTCAATTATCTCAAGGAAAATACTGTTTGGGTAATTGTCACTGCCTTGAAATAAAGTTTTACTTTTTTATTAATTCATTTACAGTGTACTTTTTTCACCTTGTAATTGGTCTGTAGAATAATTTACTTTTGTGGATCTGAAAAATGTAAATTAAATGGGGAATGTTATTAAGGCTTTACTGAAATGCAAAATAATATGTCCTGTGATATAAGATTGAACATTGGTTAGCAGCATATTATATGTGCACACAACATTGTTTAACTCTTTAAAATATTAATTAAAATGTATACATATATTTTCTTACTAGTTTACAAAAGTCTATATTGTCAAAACTGTAATTTTATTTGTATTATATATGTATTTGCTTTTTTATTTACTACTTTAGTCTCAATTGCCTAGACCATTTATTTTCACTAGTCAGAAATTAGATTGGATTTGGGCTATGATATTCTGACTGCAAACAAACAATATTTTCTGTAATTGTGTCTATCTTCCCATTCCAGTAGCAGCTTTAAAGTAACAAGTGTGAGCTACCTGAGATACTGAGATTAGTGGTAGAACCTTATAAAGGTCTCTTGCCTCATGTTAAAGTGAGGTTGCCCTTTCATTATAAACCTCCTATAGCATTTTATGTCAGACTGCTGCACTGAATTCATTGAGCCCTTTGCTTGTGCTTTGCCAATATAATTCTCCTCTGGCTTTATAAACCATTATAGCAAGCTGAGTGTGACAGGAGAGAACAGACCTTATTTATGGTTGCAAGCCCTCCTTGGTAATTAGACTTATTATGAAGCAGCAGGAAGCTCTTCTGCTTCTAAATCTAGAGATTAAATAAATCTCTTTTTCATAATATTTTAACAATGAATTGTAGATTCATTTAATGAGACATAACTTATTAGATGATTGTATAACTGATTATAGAGCAACATGCCGCAGGCTATATTGCTAAGTTCAGGGATTGACACATGACACTATTTTAAAGGATATGTGAAGGCTGCGAAGAATTTACTGCCTTAGTTAGTGTTGTAATGTAAAGATAGCCAGTGCTCCATAATAGCTTCCAATTATTTTCTCTTATTGATAATTTTTTTATTTTTTTTTTGCTTTGAATTTTAACTTCTTCTTAAAATTCTTTTATTAGTTTTTAAAAAAATAATTCTTCAATACCCAATGAAATACTCAATGAAAAAAGAAAATCACAGAGCATTTTTATATTGCCTTCTTTTGTATTTACTTTTTTAATCTGCCCTGTCTCCAGATATTCAGATGTGTTTTAGTAAGTTTAAAAAATATTTAGAAGTTTGGCCATTAAAGTTCTTAACTTTTTATTATACAGCATAAGTATAAATTTGGAGCAATTATTATTATATTATTTTCACAATTTTAATTCTCCTGTGCTTGTTTAAAGGAACAATCTAGTCAAAATTAAACTTGTATGATTTGGATAGAGCATGCAATTTTAAGCAACTTTCTACGATACTCATATAAATTTTAAATAATTTTTTATTCGTTCTCTTGCTATCTGTATTTGAAAAAGAGAAAATGTAAGCTTAAGAGCGGCCCATTTTTGTTTCAGCACTTGGGTAGCACTTGCTGATTGGTGGCTACATTTAGACACCAATCAGCAAGCACTACCCAGGCACTGTATCAAAAATGGGTCAGCTCCTAAGCTTACATTCTTGCTTTTTTTTAATAAAGATACCAAGCCAAGAGAACAAAAAAATAAAATATAATAGGAGTAAATTAGAAAGTTGCTTAAAATTGCATGCTCTATCCGAATCACGAAAGTTTAATTTTGACTAGACTATCCCTTTTAATCTTTCTCTTTCATGTTCTCTCTCACTCTCTCTTGTGCCTTCCTTAAAGGGACACTGTACCCAAAAATTTAATTTTGTGATTCAGATTGAGCATGAAATTTCAATCAAATTTCTAATTTACTCCTATTATCAAATTATCTTCATTCTCTTGGTATCTTTATTTGAAATGCAAGAATGTAAGTTTAGATGCCGGCCCATTTTTGTTGAACAACCTGGGTTGTCCTTGCTGATTGGTGGATACATTCATCCACCAATAAAAAAGTGCTGTCCAGAGTACTGAAACGAAAACAAAGCTTAGATACCTTCTTTTTTTAAAAATGATAGCAAGAGAACAAAGAAAAAAATGATAATAGGAGTAAATTAGAAAGTTGATTAAAATTGCATGCTCTTTCAGAATTACAAATGAACAAATTTGGGTTCAGTGTCCCTTTAAACATGCAGAACAGAGACAATATAACATAACATGATACTGGATCATAGTGCATTAAAATGAAGTGTTTACAATGATCCACTGAGCTAATGTATATTATTTGGTGCTTGTACCTGTATTTCATCTTCCTTATTTTTTTATTTTTTTTGATCTGTGCCATACTGTCAGTTGCATCATATAGTTGTCAACTTTAATTAATCTCCTCAAATTGCCATAGGCGGTGACAAACCTGAAACTTTATCAATTCTTGCAGGAGATTTGAGACGAGACCTGTCAATTCTTGGAACTATTATTCCCAGCATCCCTAGTTATGAGACACCTTTTAGAATGTTTAACTTTGATTATCATAATGAAAAGTGACCAGAAACATTCAATAAAATACAGCAGCATTAAAACGGGAAGATATGTGAACTATTAGCTAAGCTTGTATCAATATGAAAACTAAAAAATGAGGACTTTTTAATATTAAACATGAAACACTATACAAAATGTATTACTATCCCCTAAAACTACTCAACTCACTCACTACTGTAAGTAACTACGAAGTTTTATAGACACCTTTTTATCCATTGAATTAAAATATATATGTCACCATAACACAAAAATGGAAAATATCATAGGATTTAGTTTTATTTCATTATTTATTTATTTAAAAGAGACATTACCTGGGTATTCAATTATTATTATTCTAAACCATATTGATTTTCAAAATTCTGTACAATTTAGTATAAATATTTGCTGCATTTTAATAAATATTATCATCAATACAAATTTTTGTATAGAAAGTTAACACACCTAGGCAAGTTTCCCACTTGCTTTTCCCTATTAAAACTCCATATACATTGTTACCAATGCACAAGAGGATTCTGGGTAAGGTATGCAAATTAGATATGCAAAATCTCATTTTTTTTGCTTCAAATACTGTTTTAAATCCCTTGGCAGGATTATTGTAGTATTATTGTATTGTTAAGGGATCGCTGTATTAAAACAGTATTTGAAGCAAAAAAAATGAGATTTTGCATATCTAATTTTCATATCTTACCCAGAATCCTATTGTGCATTGGTAACAATGTATATGGAGTTTTAATGGGGAAAAGCAAGCGGGGAACTTGCCTAGATGTCCTAACTTTCTATGCAAAAATTTGTATTGATTTACTTTTGAGACATGGAGGATTTTAATCTCAGTTTTTTTATTTCCACCATAATTTGTAAGAATTTTATTTTATATATATATATATATATATATATGTATATACACACACACACACACACAAAAAAGGCCAGCACTCTCGATACATATAACATCCCAGGGTGCATTCAAAATGGTACAGCAGTCCAAAAAAAGAAGCACTTGCCGGGTCTTGAAACACTGTCACCATTTATTTATATGTAGCACAACAATAAACTAACAATATTTTATTGAGATTTGTATATAAAATGTTTAGTTTTGCATAATAAAACAACTTTACAATATATTTTCACTGTTTATTTTGCCACCTTTTCATGCAATGGAGCTCTGGAAATTGAGCAATTTCTAAATCTCATAACTTAAAATGCACTATAGTGACTTATCAAGGCTAACCCTGCTACATATGTATCCCACTGGACAGTGGACAACAGCTGCATTGGAAAATATAGACTTGGCTGATATGTTATTCTATAACAGCACAACATATAGTATCACTCTCATTCACAACCTTTGTCAGTCCTCTGTTTTTAATTATACCTGGTACCTGGTGAATGGATCATACTCAGATTGGACAAAGGTAATCAGTGGAGTCCCCCAGGGATCAGTACTGGGTTCTGTTCTTTTTAATATTTTTATAAATGACTTGGAACAAGGATTAAACAGCGACATCTCTATTTTTGCAGAAGATACTAAGTTGAGTAAGGTAATTAGGTCAGAGCAGGATGAACTTTCGTTACAAAGGGATCTGCAAAAATAAGAAGTATGGGCAGGTAAATGAAAAATGAGATTTAATATGGAAAAATGCAAGGTTCTACATTTTGGAGGTAAAAATAAGCAGGCAACGTATTATTTAAATGGGACAAGACTTGGCCAAACAGAGGAGGAAAGGGATTTAGGAGTAGTAATAGATAACAAGATAAAGATGAGTGTACAATGCAGGGCAGCGGCTGCAAAGGCTAATAAGATACTAACATGTATTAAAAGAGGCATTGACTCAAGGGAGGAAAGCATAATTCTGTCATAAATCCCTGGTAAGACCTCACCTTGAGTATGGAGTGCAGTTCTGGGGACTGATCGCGAAAAAAGATATTGCAGAACTAGAAAAAGTTGAGAGAAGGGCCACAAAGCTAATAAGGGGAATGGAGAATTTAAGCTATGAGGAGAGGCTATCCAAACTGGGTCTCTTTTCTTTAGAAAAAAAGGAGCTTGAGAGGTGAAATGATTACTTTATATAAATATATTCAAGGCCCATATACAGAGATGGCAGAAGCTCTGTTTATTCCAAGAAAATAGTTTGTGACAAGAGGTCACAATTTAAGGTTGGTGGAAAGGAGATTTAATCTCCTGCAACGGAAAAGTTTTTTTCACTGTAAGAGCATTAAAATTGTGGAACTCATTATCAAAGGAGGTAGTGAATGCCAATACCCTAGATACATTTAAAAATTGTTTGTATACATTACTGTCTAGAAACACAATTCATGGATATAATTGCTAGTATTAAATGGGTCACCTTTTAGTGGGATTTTTGTTAGTATTTTAGATTTGTATAGGTTGAACTCGATGGACTTCAATCTTTTTTCAACCTCATCTACTATGTTACCCATGGGTATTCCTTGTGTTTGTAATGTGATTAGCATTTGCCAAAAGGATATATGTAGAGTTGCTATATTGCCTCTTAATAATAGGATCCGTATGAAAAATACATATGTCAGGATGCTTTTATTGGAACATTTCCACAAGTCTGTTTTTAAAGTGGCAGTATGGGAACCCTACACAGAAGTCATTAAAAAAAACATCTTAGCCTATCAGGAACAGTGTCAATTAGGGATCCTTTGTGAAGATCTGAATGCGGTAAAAGGCAGCCACTTATTGGATTCAGCTGTTTCTGGATCCACATTTATTCTTGTGAAATGTTTACACTCTAGGATCTGGATTTGCACAGATCATAGTCTGTTGCAATTTCACAAGAATAAATGCGGCTGCAGAAAGATACAAAACCAGTGAGCTAGTTTTTGCACTTCAGAAAGTGTATTGCGAGGTACTCTCACTAAAACGTACATAGGTTTAGAGTAGTAGTGTCCTTTTAAAATGACTTTGTTAAGGTCATCATAAATTAACACAGATATGCCTGAACTATGTCACTTGCTCTTCATTGTCTCTTACCACGCTACTCATGTATTGCCTACGGCAGTGTTTTTCAACCAGTGTGCCGTGGCACACTAGTGTGCCGTGAGAGATCCTCAGATGTGCCACGGCAGACTGACAACAGTGTGACATATTTTTTAAACTTTACTTGTTTTTTACTCCCAGTGCAGGGGTAGTTTGTAGGAGGCATGGCATAACAGCACAATACATACAGTATGTGTGTGTTTGTGTGTATGTGTATATATATATGCTGTATTAGGCTACAATGTGTGATTTTTTTTTTAAATTTTGGGATGGTGGTGTGCCACAGGATTTTTTAATGTAAAAAAGTGTGCCACGGCAAAAAAAAAGGTTAAAAATCACTGGCCTACGGTTCTTCTGTTACTCTGATCATAGTTAAAGGGACAGTCAACACCAGAATTTTTGTTGTTTAAAAAGAAAGATAATCCCTTTATTACCCATTCCCCAGTTTTGCATATCCAACACAGTTATAATAATACACGTTTTACCTCTGTAATTATCTTGTATCTAAGCCTCTGCTGACTGCCTCTTATTTCAGTTCTTTTGACAGACATGCAGTTTAGCCAATCAGTGCTCACTCCTAGGTCACTTTACGTGCATGAGCTCAATGTTATCTATATGAAACATGTGAACTAATGCCCTCTAGTGGTCAAAATGTATTCAGATTAGAGGCAGTCTTCAAGGTCTAAGAAATTAGCATATGAACCTCCTAGGTTTAGCTTTCAACTAAGAATACCAAGAGAACAAAGCAAAATTTGTGATAAAAGTAAATTGGAAAGTTGTTTAAAATTGCATGCTCTGTTTAAATCATGAAAGTTTTTTTTGGACTTGACTGTCCCTTTAAAAAAAAATAAAAAATCAAACTACTTCGTAGCAAAGCACCAGGAAAGGCAGTGGCCTGAAATAAAAGCTAGCTGTATTAGCTCTATCATGCTAACTTCTACAGATTAACAGTTTTATCAATAGAGATTACGTAAGGATTTTAAGAATTTGACAAAGCATTTGGTTGCCAAGGAAACAGTTTCAAAGATAATTTAAACATGCTTGTACCTGTAGTACATTTTTCTACCTTTTTCATATTTAACCAGTTAAATGCAATAATCATTATTTAGCATTTTTTTTGTGGCAGTTATTCTTTTTACTTATCAACACTTGCTAAATTTATTCTTCAGAAATGGATCCAGAGATTGAGTTATGTCTATTGGTGTCCTAAACACCAAGTCTTGCAAAAACCTTATTGTTTAAGAGTCCACATAGTTTCATATATAGATTGTGCAGTAGCTGTGCTCCATACATATCACATATCACATTTTGTGATGGAATTTACATTTTGCACCATTTCATGCAGTTTATGGTGCAATACATGTGCCTATCTTCCTATCTCTGTCTCTATCTATATATGTCTATATCTGTCTGCATTTCTGTATTGTGTTAAATGCTTTAATAGTAGTGGTATTAATGCTGAGCAGCTATACCTGTTAATTATTGCAGCATATTCATTTTTACTGTAAGAGCAGAAAAAAGCTTTGCCTTTTATTTTCACCTACTGTACCATGCTGAAATGGGTCCTATGAAACCTGAGCATAGATGTGTTATTAATGTATTTTGACAAGGCTTTTGACTTTCAGACCAGAGAGGTTCTAGCTATCCTTTTTCCAGTTTAAAAAAAAAAGAGAGAGAGAGAGAGAAAGAAACCATAATGGATGAACATAGTGTTTGCAAGCATTCTGGTCATACTCTCTAAGTGCTCATCATATTCACCCGTGAGCAGCTAGACATCTGCAAAGCTTCAAGTGGCAGCGTTAAATATCCTTTCTCATTGCACGCTTGAATACATTTTCTGGAGCCTGATTAGTGCACCAGCCGTGATTGTGGCTATTTGTTTGTTTCACCTGGGTCCTTGTGGAGTGCTGACCTAGCTAATCTAGCACATGGTGGCGCAGCTTATTTTGATATTCATAGCTGATAAGTCTTGCATTTAAAAAAATAGTTATTTAAAGTTACCGTTTATTGGACTGCTGTTTTTTTTTTTTCTTAGAAAAAAAAAATTAACTAATATAAGTAGGTATCATGGGTACTGAGAGAAGAAATATTTAATGGATTTATTAGAGCAAAAAAAGAATTGTGGTAAGTAATAACACTTGCTTTTCTCTTGTATTTATCTATGTCTGTTACTTCATTATGTTTAACAGTGCAGAATTCCAAACAACTGTACTCTGAGTTTTATGACTTGGCCTTCATTTACTTTAAACTCTTAAAGATCACAGCGCTAGGCTCATTTTGAAATCAGGATGTAATTACAACAGTGGTATCTTCTGCTTACCGACTGCTTTTTTGGAACAATTTAATCATCATTACTTGTGGATACTGTAAATTGAATATCTTCCTTCTAATTACATTAAACTCGAGGGTTGCATCTGCTTAGATTTCCAAATACCAAAAGTTCACATTTTACTGTCAAGAAGAGAGTTGTTCCCGTATTTGATCTGAAAGCTGCGCTTTATTGCATTATATTGTCAGGTACAGGCTGAGAAGGATACATGGTAATTAGCTATTTAATGAGAAGCCTTAGCATAATAGGCACTTGCATGGAAGGTATTACATAGAAGTTAAACTAAATTAGATTTTTTTTTTCTTGCGCTGTTACCAGTTGAAAACTATGTGGAACATGTTCATTAGGCCCAATATCTCTTAAATGGTTAAAATAAGACACAATTCTATTTTCTTTCTCTCTCTTTTGCTATCACTGGGACCAAGACAGATAAGAGTCCTGAAAGATAACTTATTGTTCCTTAAAGGGACACTGAACGCAAATGTTTTCTTTCGTCATTCAGATTGAGCATGCAATTTTAAGCAACTTTCTAATTTACTCCTATTATCAAATTTTCTTCATTCTCTTGGTATCTTTATTTGAAATGCAAGAATGTAAGTTTAGATGCCGGCCCATTTTTGGTGAACAACCTGGGTTGTTCTTGCTGATTTGTGGATACATGTATCCACCAATAAAAAAGTGCTGTCCAGGGTTCTGAAACAAAAAAAAAAGCTTAGTTGCCTTATTTTTAAAATAAAGATAGCAAGAGAATGAAGAACAATTGATAATAGGAATAAATTACAAAGTTGCTTAAAATTGCATGCTCTATCCGAATCACAAAAGAAAAAAATTAGGTTCAGTGTCCCTTTAAGATTTTTTAAATCTGTTCAGTATTGAAAAATTAGGCTTGAATTAGTTACTTTGTCTCTCTTGGTTTGGGATATGATGTGGGTTCAGCTGTAGCAGATCTGTAAATTATTGTGAGAAAATAGAGATTGTTCCAGTGAGAGATTGATTGATTTTGTGCCTGTTATTATACTCATTGCACAGTTTAACAATGATGTACAGCTTGTTTATTTATTTTTTGTCTTTCTACCTTTTATTAGCATACTCCGTTTATTCACAGTTTCTTTCTCTAAACATGGTACCCCCTATAGTGGCCTTTTTAAAGACCTATAACAAAGACAGGACACTGGGAAAATTAGTGAGAGGTGATTAAAGCTGAAAGCTAAAATGAATTGTCTGTACACATTTGGTACATTTCTTAGCCTTTAAATTGTAAGCCTAAAACCACAGTCAGCTACACTATGGCAATGCAGCTAGATCAACTGCTTTAATATATATATTTATATTTACATTTTTCTGAGTAAATTTCCATGGAATGAATGTTCTATTTTTGCCTCTTTCCACTGTAATGAAGTAATTTATTAGTCAAGATAGTCTTTATAAGAGCTAGAAATGAATCTCGACAAGTAAGTTGCAGGTGCTAACTTTTAATTGGACTTCCTATGTATTAAGCTCTGAAGGGTTTGTTTATGCAGGGTAATGGCAAGAATTTGCACACAAACTTATGTCTGAGGGAACACTTGCATACATGACTAGAACATAAGTTTGTTTTATGCTTCTGATATATTAGTGGGAATGTCTAGACTAGAGTTGTGCTGCATTTATCACTGGCAGAGATGGTTTAACAATATATTAGAAAATATATAAAGAATGATACAAACTTGAAATGAGAATTGCTTTAGGCCATTAATAAAACTTTCTAGGGACATTAAAGTGATGCATACACTTTGACTCGTCCCTTTAGTTTTCCCAAGAGGGAATCATTTATAATATACATGTTTCATTAGTTTATTTTAATTTCCCCTCTTTTTCTTCACTCTTCCAGACACCTATTCAGCTGTCATAGTGCCCAAGCCATTATTGTCATACTCTTCCCTGGGGCAGCAAGTATTTTGGATTGTGTGGCCATAGACAGTAATAATTTGGGCACAACAGCACTGATTGTCTATAATAACCTGCAACCTAGTTTTGGGAAATAATAAATGGCGTGGCTGGCAGCAGTCTGGAGGCTGCAAAAAGAGGGTAAATAACAATATACGTACATTCATTTTTTTAAAAGCAACCTCTATACTACAGCCTTGCTAGGTACATTAAAGTGATGCATTGCATTAATGAATCACTTAAATGTCTCTTAAATATACACTCAAGCTCCCAATATGCAATACACTGTGTAAATAGGAATAGCTGGTGGAGGTAATGAGGGACAAGGAGGCGGAGCTAGATTTAAAATAATAAATAAAAAATCCCCGGAGGACCAAAATGTGTGACTAATGGTTTCATTAATTTGTTTCATTCTTGCACCTATAAAACAGAGAGGTTTTGTGCAAGATTTTGGACCTTTATTAATATATATACTGTATATATATGTGTGTGTGTGTCTGTGTATTTTTTTTTTTTATTCACCTACTAGCCAGCAGACCCATCAGAAACCTACATTCCCCACAGAGCTGAGCAGAAGGTGGCATGTATCTTTTATCATCTTAACAAAAACTTTGTGTATATTAGTTCTGTCAAGAGCCTCTGATTCCAACAAGCTCTAGTCTTTATTAATTGTATATGCATTAATAATTTTCAGATGCATGTTGTTTTCTGTATTGTTTTTAATTCAGAATGCTTGAGAGAAAATAGTGATCGTTTGTGTAAAATTGCTTGTTAAAATGATTTTGCTCTGAATGTATATTGCAAAACAAATAACAGGACCGGTTTAGTCACTTGTTTTGTTTTTAAATAAGCCACACAGAGCATGACTAAAGTGAGTACAAAACACATTTATTATTCTCAAAGATTTAAATAGCACACTAATTCAACACTTTTAGTACTAAAAAGCTGTTAGTTTAACACATTTTCTTTTATTGCTAAACACCACGCTCCTCTATGTAGTGCTAGCTTATTCACTTCCTAACCTCATCTGGATCATTTATTTTATTTTTTTTAATAGTAGTGAAAGCCTTCCTACATATTGATATATATCATAGAAGTAAATGCTATTTTACATATGGAAGGAGCACACTTGAAGAAGTTATCTGATCATTTTTAATTTTTTTATTATAAAAACATTACATTTTAACTAATTGAAACCATGCTAGTGCTCTCCACTGCAAACTATGCCTGCAGGGTAGCATACTGAAGCAACCATGTGGGGTGGGGAGGGGGGCAGTGTAAAACTTTGCAATATTCTAACATTTTGTGATATTTATAAATGTTATTTAAGCTTTACAAAGTATAATTTAATTGAATGATTAACATGTCTTCATCGTTTAGTTTGATAAATAACTCGTACAGTTGGGGAGCTGCATATCTGAATGTTATTTCATATCAAATCATATTTCTAATTATACTTTTAAGAATTTAGACCGTTATGATGGATACTAGTTAAAAGGTACAAGGCCAGACTACGAGTGGCGCACTAAAAGTTGCACACAAGCGATATATGGCTTCTCGCACCTGTTTATGCACGTATAAGTTGAAAGTAAATGCATTTGCAAGAGCGCAATTGAATTTGACGCGCAGTGGGTTAGCATGACTTCAGAGCTTCAATAAAAAAGGGCTCAAAGATATAAGGGGTTAGAAAAAAAAGACTGCAAAGGGCTTTAACATAAAGATACATACATATTCATGTCTAAATATGTGTGTGTGTATATACACAGTCTGAGGAAGGGGATACTTTGTCCCCGAAACTTCACTACTTTTCACAGTAAAAGAGTTTTTTTGAAAAAGGACCAGCGAGTGCAAGTTTTTTGTTACAATATACTTATTCTGTACTTGCACCCTGGCAGTTGTGCTATTAAGTGAGAGTGCTCACCTGTGCTTTAATATATATATATATATATCAATATAAAGTATATTTATGTAACAATGTTGGTTGTGCAAAGCTGGAGAATGGGTAGTAAAGACATTATCTATCTTTTTAAACTAAAAAAGTTGAATTTCCCTTTAATGCTGTTTTAGGTCCTTTTAATTAACAGGCACTGCTTGCTGATATGCGTTCTCTTTCTCCTGGCTCCAATGCTGCTATCACAAAGACTTTAGTCAGTTTAGAGAATATGTAATGTTGAATTCAGAATTTTGTCAATATCAAAACAATGTGGGTGACATCAGTGGCTATGGAGGATTAAGATCACTTAACACTATGCTTGGGATAATATATTTGTAATCCAATCATCCATTGATGCCAGGGTAACATTATTAACCCCTTAATGACCACAACACTTTTCCATTTTCTGACCGTTTGGGACCAAGGCTATTTTTACATTTTTGCAGAGTTTATGTTTAGCTGTAATTTTCCTCTTACCCATTTACTGTACCCACACATATTATATACCGTTTTTCTCGCCATTAAATTGACTTTCTAAAGATACCATTATTTTCATCATATCTTATAATTTACTTTGAAAATTTATAAAATGAGGAAAAATTGAAAAAAAAATTTTTTCTAACTATGACCCCCGAAATCTGTTTCACATCTACAACCACCAAAAAACACCCATGCTAAATAGTTTCTAAATTTTGTCCTGAGTTTAGAAATACCCAATGTTTGCATGTTCTTTGCTTTTTTTGCAAGTTATAGGGCAATAAATACAAGTAGCACTTTGCTATTTCCAAACCACTTTTTTTCAAAATTAGCGCTAGTTACATTGGGACACTGATATCTTTCAGGAATCCCTGAATATCCCTTGACATGTGTGTGTATATATATATATATATATATATATATATATATATATATATATATATATATATATATATTTTTAGAAGACATCCCAAAGTATTGATCTAGGCCCATTTTGATATTTCATGCCACCATTTCACTGCCAAATGCGATAAAAAAAAAAAAAAATTGTTCACTTTTTCACACATTTTTTCACAAACTTTAGGTTTCTCACTGAAATTATTTACAAACAACTTGTGCAATTATGGCATAAATGGTTGTAAATGCTTCTCTGGGATCCCCTTTGTTCAAAAATAGCAGACATATATGGCTTTGGCTTTGCTTTTTGGTAATTAGAAGGCCACTAAATTCCACTGCACACCACACGTGTATTATGCCCAGCAGTGATATATATCCCTATCTAATCTAGATAGGGAGCATGTAGGGAGCTTCTAGGGTTAATTTTAGCTTTAGTGTAGTGTAGTAGACAACACCAAGTATTGATATAGGCCCATTTTGGTATATTTCATTCCACCATTTAACCGCCAAATGCGATCAAATAAAAAAAAAAACGCAACATTTGTCACAATTTTAGGTTTCTCACTGAAATTATTTACACACAGCTTGTGCAATTATGGCACAGATGGTTGTAAATGCTTCTCTGGGACGCCCTTTCTTAAGAAATAGCAGACATATATGGCTTTGGCGTTGCTTTTTGGTAATTTGAAGGCCACTAAATGCTGCTGCGTACCACACGTGTATTATGCCCAGCAGTGAAGGGGGTTAATTAGGGTGCTTGTAGGGAGTTTGTAGGGTTCATTTTAGCTTTAGTGTAGTAGACAACCCAAAGTATTGATCTACGCCCATTTTGGTATATTTGATGCCACAGTTTCACTGCCAAATGCAATCAAATAAAAAAAATTGTTCACTTTTTCACAAACTTGTTCACAAACTTTAGGTTTCTCACTGAAATTATTTACAAATAGCTTGTGCAATTATGGCATAAATGGTTGTAAATGCTTCTCTGGGATCCCCTTTGTTCAGAAATAGCAGACATATATGGCTTTGACGGTGATTTTTGGTAATTACAAGGCTGCTAAATGCTGCGCATCACACGTGTATTATGTCTAGCAATGAATGGGGTTAATTAGGTAGCTTGTAGGGAGCTTGCAGGGTTAATTTTAGCTTTAGTGTAGAGATCAGCCTCCCACCTGACACATCACACCCTCTGATCCCTCCCAAACAGCTTCCTTCCCTCCCCCACCCCACAATTGTCCCCGCCATCTTAAGTACTGGCAGAAAATCTGCCAGTACTAAAATAAAAGGTATCTTTGATTTTTTTAGCATATTTATATATGCTGCTGTGTAGGATCCCCCCTTAGCCCCCAACCTCCCCCCCCCCACACACACACACAGCTCTCTAACCCTCCCCCTCTGCCTTATTGGGGGCCATCTTGGGTACTGGCAGACAGCAGTACCCGGTTTGCAAAAGCAAATGTTTTTTTATTTTATTTTTTCACATTTTTTTTTTCCTGTAGTGTAACCTCCCCAACTTTCCCCCACTTTTCACTAAAAATGTTCTGTAGTGTAGCAGTTCCCACCCGCTCCCTACCCGTGCACACGGATACCCCTGATCCCGCCCCCTCCGCATCACAGGGCACATCGATGGCCACCACCTGCCTCCCACGTTGGCTCCCACCCACCAACGATACCGGCCATCGATGTCTGGTGTAGAGAGGGCCACAGAGTGGCTCTCTCTGCATCGGATGGCCAAGGAGTGTTATTGCAGGATGCCTCGATATTGAGGCATCACTGCAATAACCGGAAATCGGCTGGAAGCGATCAGGATCGCTTCCACCTCTTTCCCAGACAGACGACGTACAGGGTATGTCCTCGGTCGTTAAGGGTATTTTTTTTTTTTTTGAGGACGTACCCTACACGTCGTCGGTCATTAAGTGGTTAAAGGGACAGTCAAGTCCAAAAAAAACTTTCATATTTCAAATAGGGCATGCAATTTTAAACAACTTTCCAATTTACTTTTATCACCAATTTTGCTTTGTTTTCTTGGTATTCTTAGTTGAAAGCTAAGAGGTTCATATGATAATTTCTTAGACCTTGAAGGTCGCCTCTAATCTAAATGCATTTTGATAGTTTTTCACCACTAGAGGGCATTAGTTCACGTGTTTCATATAGATAACATTGAGCTCATGCACGTGAATTTACCATGGAGACAGCTCTGATTGGCTAAAATGCAAGTCTGTCAAAAGAACTAAAATAAGGGGGCAGTCTGCTGAGCTTAGTTAGATACAAGGTAATTACAGAGGTAAAATGTGTAGATTTATAACTGTGTTGGTTATGCAAATCTGCGGAATTGGTAATTAAGCGATTATCTGTCTTTTAAAACAACAAAAAAATTCTGGTGTTGACTGTCCCTTTAAGTCAGGGCTCGACAAACCCAGGAGCCTGGGAGCCACTGGCTCCTAGAATTTTACCCCTGGCTCCTGAGTTTGTGGGTTATTCTCCATATATCTATATACAAATCCAACTGTCTGGCTCCTAAAAATATGCCTGGCTCCTAAATATTCTTACTGGCTACAAATTTTTAAACAGATTTGTCAAGCACTGCTTTAAGTCCTTGACCATTATCCCTACTTATGTGTTCCCGTTTATATCCCATTAATAAGGTACTGTTTAATCGCTGCAATATCACACTTTATTTTACATGGCATAAATAAGCTATTTTCCTATGGCATTTGTTGGAATCCTAGTCATCAGAAAGTGTGATATATATTCACTGAATTGCATATGAAGGTTTATTTATTTCCTTTCATTTATCAATTCACAACAAAGATCTAAAACTGTAAACAAGTTTTATTATGTGCGCTATAAAAAAAATATTAAATGGAAGTCTTAGAAGCTTCTGTTAGTTTGTGTATGTGGGGCAGAGACCCCAGCAAGTACGCAGTACCCATAATGGATACCGCTAAACTTCATGCAATCTGCAGTGTGAGTACTTAACAATGTAGCTGCTGGCAGCAATCAATTTTCTGAGCTGTCACAGCTTTGTCTTCACATAATAAAGGGCTTACATTCTTTTTTGTTCATGGCCAGTGGAACACTGTCAAAAACTGAAGAAAAAAATATATAATTATTTCATGCCAGGCTAATGAAATATTTTATGATTTTCTTGTCTTCTATCAACATTAAAGTGAAAAGCTTATTTAAACACCTCTTATTAGATGCTTGTGTGCTTTTATTGCAAAATAGTTGGGATTGTCACCTTGTTGATACAGCGCGCACAAGCCAACCCTTCAGTCAAAAGCATTATAAATAGAAAGGTATGAAAGGCTGAATTTATTAATGCTAGAATAGAACTGGTTTTAGTAAAATTGTTTTTATTGTTGGATTATGTGTAGCTGTTAGTGTTTTGAATACTTACACTTTATTACACTTTAAAATGCATATTTTTTCAGCATGCTGAGAGAAGGTATTAATCTATTAATTAACCCTTCTTAAAAAATATTAAACAGGTTAAATACTACCCTATTATTACTAACCATTTAATTTGTTTAATGCACAGCTCTCATGTCACCTTTGGCTGCAATGCAATCTTCATGAATACTATATTGTGAATCTATTGTTTCTGACATAGTGCTTTTGGCTTAAAGGGACACTGAACCCAATTTTTTTCTTTCATGATTCAGATAGAGCATTCAATTTTAATTAACTTTCTAATTTACACCTAGTATCAATTTTTCTTCGTTCTCTTGCTATCTTTATTTTAAAAGCAGGAATGTAAATCTTAGCAGCCAGCCTATTTTAGGTTCAGCACCATGGATAGCACTTGCTTATTGGAGACTTACATTTACCCACCAATAAGCAAGCATAACCCAGGTTCTCAACTAAAAATGGGCCGACTCCTATGCGTCACATTCCTGCTTTTTAAATAAAGATAGCAAGAGAACAAAGAAAAATTGATAATATGAGTCAATTAGAAAGTTGCTTAAAATTGCATGCTCTATCTGAATCATGAAAGAAAAAATGTGGGTTTAGTGTCCCTTTAACCCTGAACATCATTTAAAGTGACAATACGGTCAAAATTAAATTTTCATGATTTAGATAGGAGTATGGGTTTTCAAACAAAAAGTCAATTTATATCTGTTATCTAATTTGCTTCGTCTTTTGGTATACTTTGTTGAAAAGCATACCGTTTGGTACCGTACCTTGCAAAATTATTAGACCCATTGGTCAAAAATTGTAATTTTGATATTAATTTTATATTTATTCTTAATAGTGTTGATTTGATTTTTTTTATTTTTGTAACCATTTCTTATTCCATGTTATATTGACAACATCTGCGATACATATTTAATGTAATTTGATGTAATATAATTGTAGGTGTATCAAGTAGTTCTGTAAATAATATTAAGACAAAAACGGATTGTGGAGATAATTTAAACCAAAAACAGAAGAGTTCTATAGTGTTACTACACCAAGAACTGTCAGAAGAATTTAAGATGTCTGTACTCAAGATAGGAACCTGCCTGTCGGAGTCTTAAACACATTCAGGATGCAGCATCAAGGTATCCGAGAGAACAGTAACAATTAGCAGAAACCCTGCTCGGTCACCATCCCCACAATCCATTTTTTTATAACATTCTTTACAGAACTATGTGATACACCTAAAATTGCAGCAATCTTGTTCTGTGCCATGTTTTTTGCCTTCAACAGGCCAACAATTTGACTGAATTTGTTTCACGACAAGTCACTTTGTTTACCCATCTGTAAAAACATATACCTCAATTTACCAAATATTTTAGTAATTTTACATCAAATTACACGTTCATATTTATTTCATGTGTGGCCAATATAACATGGAATAAGAAATTGTTAAAAAAAAATAATAATCAACACTATTAAGAATAAACATGAAATTAATATCAAAATTATGATTGTCTCTTGTTATTGCCTCACCCAGTGTGTTCATCCCTTTAGTGCATTTCTGCTCCTTCAACAAATGATACCATGAGAATAGAGCAAACGTGATAATTGAGCATACCATTTTTATTAACTTTCCAATTTAGCTCTATCATGAAACAAATTCATATCCCTTTTAGCAACTTTCATGTGACCATGTCACCTTAGGGGTTAACATTAGTATTTAATGATGTGGGGCTAGATTTAGGGGTTTAGGTTTAAGAGGTGGGTTAGTTTTAACACTAGCTTTGAGTCTTAGTGATATTTGCAAGTCACTGGTATTATGTGCATGGTATTTCAAACTCCCGTAAATGTTACACTCCATCTCGAGGCTTACAGTTCCAACAGACCTTCTATGGAAATTACAAAAGGGATTTAAAAGGACATAAAACATCTTTAATGTTGTTTTGCAATACATTACTGTATCAGCTGAGTGTGAACACTTTCCAAACAAATTGACACTTGGCTCTGCAAATGTGTTTAAAATCTAGGAGCCAGCCAATAATTTTAGGATCCAGAAACTATCTGTCATCTGTCTGTCTCTCATCATAATATAGAACAAGAAATATATATTATAGTATAATTATAGAAACATGTATAGCGCTGCAGAATCTGTTGCCGCTCTACAAATAACCGATAATAATAAAATAATAATATGTATATACACAGATAACAGATATGGGAAGTGTGGGGACTCTATGAGTGTTTTGGGAACTCAGTCTTAGCCCTGCAGTAACATATCATTTGCTGTTTGTTTTTAAAGGCCAAGTTCTCCACTACTTGTTTTAATTGGAAAAGCCAATACACACTTGTTACTAGAGAAGCCTAGGTTTGCCAATGTTCCAATAATTCCACATAGACAGCAAACTGTCACTTATTTACATCCATCCTTCTTTAAACATTATTCTGGAAAATATAGATGGGAGTTTAATGTAAAACAATGTTTGAGAGAATCAAATTAACAGCCGTATAATATGGAAAGCTATCTTTAGTTTATATGCACAGTTGCACAACAAAAAGAGATGTGGCTCCTGAACTTTTGTGTCCTGTTATTCTGCCCATGCATGGTATGCAGCCTTGGGTATGAGGGGTAGGGAAGCATGAGAGGTAGGGAAATCATTAACTCATGGAAGCACAGTAAGCATAGTGTAGAGTACTGACAATGCCTCCCGTGTCTGTAATACCAACATGGCGGACAGACTGTTTGCATAGGGAGCAAAAGTGCAGGGAATTACCTCACAGGAAAGCTGATAATGATCTAATATTAGGTTGCAACCCCAAGTTTGAAAAACCCTGCTTTAAGAAATAGTTTTATAATGATATATATATATATATATATATATATATATATATATATATATATATATATATATATATATATATATATATATATATATATATATATATATAATGAGTCAAAGATAAATCATTTTAGAACTTTTTCCACCTTTAATGTGACCTATAAACTGTACAACTCAATTGAAAAACAAGCTCAAATCTGTGTTGATAGTTATAACACTGCTAGGGTTGAACTATCAATAGGATGATATAAAATAATAGTAAGCAAGAGTGCTAACGTTACATGGAAATATATATATATATATATATAAAAAATTCTGTACAATAATATTTTTTAAAAAAAATCAAGAATATTTTTAGTAGTTGATTTTCTGTTTTGGTCTTCTTCATTGTGCCATCTTCCTGTACCAGTTTCTCAGATTAGTTCTTGTGGTAGTGAAATACACGCTCTCCTCCTATGTAAATTACTGAAATGCCCTTGCAGTAGAAAGTTACATTACTAAAAAAGATGCCCAAGGGCAACAATTTAAAACTGAAGAAATATTTGTTTGAATGTAATCAAATAAGGCATCTAACTGTATAGTTACTGTGCAATGTTTTGCAACCTCTTTGGCAGCTAAGTGTGAGCCTGTTTAGCCCATGGCAAATTCAATTTATTTAAAGTGACACTACCTACTGTATAAGGCCATTTTATGTGACAGTTGTGTCACTTTACATAAACTAGGAAGACTTTATACCCTTACAATTAGGAACCATTATTTTTTTAACATTACATTGTAGCAAGTTCAATACACTGCACCCAATACATTACATGAATAATTTACCTTTTACACCGCTTCTTAAGACTGCTTTACTATGTATATTTAGTGCTCATGTATTTCCTGCTTTTGTTTTTGCCTGTTTAAGCCTGCAGAAAATACCCATCCCAGTGAAAAGGCATTTTAAGAGCCTATTGTTTAAGCTCTGTTGCTTTAGATCTTCCAAGTGTCAGAGCTTTCGAGTTGTGCCATTGCCTGCAGCCTCTTGTGTGTATTATGGATGCTTTAACATGTTTAGAGCAGTGGGATTGATTATGTGTTTATAAACAGTTCATGTTCAGACTCCACACTCTCTCCTCCCCCCAATATTCGGTTTAAGGAAGCACTTCTTCATCTGCCACTTTGTAATCCAAAAAGCAAACACATCTGACAACTGAAATCCTCACAATGCTCAGACAGTACTGTAAGAAAGAAAGAAAATCTTACCTAAAAACTAGTAGTGTATGCTAATGTATTGTAAGAAATTAAATTGCCCTTAATTGGAGTTTCTGAAAAACATTTACTCTGGGTATAAGGAGGATATACATGTAAGATGTTATTCAATTTCGTTTTCTCAAATTGAAATACAGATGTTAATTCTAGTTGCTAACTTTTTTGATCAGTCTACATATATCTATTTATAAATTTATTCCCTTGTTCATACATTGTGACCCTGGTTTCTCAGTTTCGGGCTGCTACATTAAGTATAAATTTGAAAATCCCTGTAATTAATAAAAAAAAAAACATAAGCTGTTAAGCTTTTGAAAATTATTGACTTTGCTTTCACAGCTCATGCTGTATTACACAAAAAATTCAATCCCCCATAAAAATGTTTAATTAAACAAAGTAAGAAAAATATATTATAGAAATGTGTGATTTTGTCTTCTCTTGCTAGAACATATAATGGCAAATTGTGATTTTCCCCTCCCCCAGAGGGACTGGGGTGCATACTGCATTATCCTGTGACTGTATTGGGAATGTGACAGTTGGGGATTATTTTTTTTTAATTATTTTTTTTATACCTTAAAGAGATACTAAATCCATTTTTTTTTTCTTTCATGATTCAGATAGAGCATGCGATTTTAAGCACTTTTCTAATTTACTCCTTTTATCATTTTTTCTTTGTTCTCTTGCTAAAATGTATAAATGTACATTTAGCCACCAATAAGCAAACGTAACCCAGGTTCTAAACCAAAAATGTGCCGGCTCTTAAAGGGACATTATACACTCATTTTTTCATTGCATAAATGTTTTGTAGATAATCTATTTATATAGCCCATAACGTTGTTTTTTTTTTTTGTTTTGTTTTTTTAAATGTATAGTTTTGATAATTTTTAAATAACATTATTTTGAGTTTCAGACTCTTAACCAAGCCCCAAGGTTTTATGAGAATACCGTCAGCTACCTTCTCCAGCTTGCCCCTGTTTGTGTAAAGGGTCTTTTCATATGCAAAGGAAGGGGGAGGGGGAGTGTCTTATTTCCCACTTGCAGTGGGCTTTCCAGCTACCTTTTCAACAGAGCTAAACTGAGAGCTTCTAAGTAAGTTTTTAAACAGTTTTATGCTGGATTTTTATTTCGGTATCTCTGCACTTATTCTTTATAGTAGTGTCTATTACATGTAGTTATATGAAAATGTGTATACTGTCCCTTTAAGCTTTACATTCCTACGCCCCACTTGTAATCTAGCCCTCAATGTTTTAAATGCTCTTAAAACATTTGTTCTATATGTAGATTTTTGTAGTGTAGTTCTCACTGCAGATATACTATACGTGCATAAACAAATTTACTTTTATGTCCCTTTAACCTTTTAAAGCGCCGTTAGGACGGCATGAAACGTCCTAGCCGTTTTGGCTGTCCTGAAGCCATCAGCGCTTATTGCATGGGATCAGGTCATGGTGAGTGTGCCTAGCGTTGTAGGCTCGCCCCCCCCCTGACCCGATCCCATCGTTAAAATTTCACGATCACATGCACGATCACAAGATCTCAATTTGTTTTCAAAATTTAACCCAACGTGAAAGGGTTAATTAATTTTCCCTTTGATGGCTATATAGTAGTTTTGAGCTCTGCTTTCCAACATTAGGAGTTGCCCTTAGTTTAAAGGGAAAATGTAAAAAAAATTAAATTAAAATTAAAGTTTCATGATTGGGATAGAGCATGCAATTGTAAACCACTTTCCATTTTAATTATTTTTTCTTTCATGTAATTGGCAAGAGTCCATGAGCTAGTGACGTATGGGATATACATTCCTACCAGGAGGGGCAAAGTTTCCCAAACCTCAAAATGCCTATAAATACACCCCTCACCACACCCACAATTCAGTTTTACAAACCTACCTCCCTTTTCTGCTTCTTTCTCTTGATATCCTTTGTTGCAAAGCATACCTAGGTAGGCCCAGGAGCAGTAATGCACTACTGTGAGCTAGCTTTTGCTTGGTGGCTGCACATATATGCATGCATTATCAGTTCCAGCAGTGCATTACTGCTCCTTCAAGAAAGGATACCAAGAGAAGAAAGCTCATTTTATAGTAGAAAGTTGGGGTTTCATGTCACTTTACAGACAGTCCTTGACAAACCGAAATAAAATATTGCCTATTTTTGTTAAATTGTATTGTGCTGTTTATTATAGACAGTATGATCAAAATGTAATGCCCCAGGATCAGTTGTATAGCTTTTATAAAGATTATGAAAACAAAAGACTTTTCCAAGACCGTATAATTATTTTACAGATACTCGTTACAATATGATAGTTGTCTGTTTTGTTACGTTGTGGTTTTAATCTGTTTATATTTGTTTGTTTTTACCAGAGCAATGCTAAGCTAAACAGAATATGACTATCTGGTTTAAACTAAACATTTTAGGTGCACATGCTGCATATTGTGGGGAAGAGCGTGTTTTGCGAATACAATGTGTATATAATCATAATCAAACATACCTGCATTTACTGGATAACGCGTGAAACATGCAGATTCAATTTACAACTGTAAACCAGAAATGGCAAGAAATTGCAGTGAATGAGAAAGGTGAGACTTTTCCCTATATTTACAATTTAGGACTAGATTACAAGTGGAGCGCAAATTTGCACTCCAGCGAGGTCTTTATCTGTGCTTAAAGGGGCATAAAACCCAATTTCTTCTGTTATGTGTGATCAGTCCACGGGTCATCATTACTTCTGGGATATTATCTGCTCCCCTACAGGAAGTGCAAGAGGATTCACCCAGCAGAGTTGCTATATAGCTCCTCCCCTCTACGTCACCTCCAGTCATTCTCTTGCACCCAAAGACTAGATAGGAGGTGTGAGAGGACTATGGTGATTATACTTAGTTTTTATAACTTCAATCAAAAGTTTGTTATTTTACAATAGCACCGGAGCGTGTTATTACTTCTCTGGCAGAGTTTGAAGAAGAATCTACCAGAGTTTTTCTTATGATTTTAACCGGAGTAGTTAAGATCATATTGCTGTTTCTCGGCCATCTGAGGGAGGTAAAAGCTTCAGATCAGGGGACAGCGGGCAGTTGAATCTGCATTGAGGTATGTAGCAGTTTTTATTTTCTGAATGGAATTGATGAGAAAATCCTGCTATACCGTTATAATGACATGTATGTATACTCTACACTTCAGTGTTCTGGGGATGGTATTTCTCCGGAATTACTCTGTAAAAATACATTAAACCTTTTAATAGGTATTTAATTCATGTTAAACGTTTTTGCTGGAATGTAGAATCGTTTGCATTTCTGAGGTACTGAGTGAATAAATATTTGGGCATTATTTTTCCACTTGGCAGTTTGCTTGTTTTGATTATGACAGTTTCGTTTCTCTCTCACTGCTGTGTGTGAGGGGGAGGGGCCGTTTTTGGCGCTCTTTGCTACGCATCAAAAATTTCCAGTCAGTTACACTTATATTTTCTGCATGATCCGGTTCATCTCTAACAGAACTCAGGGGTCTTCAAACTTCTTTGAAGGGAAGTAGATTCTCTCAGCAGAGCTGTGAGATTTATATAGTGACTGTGTTTTAAAACGTTGCTCTGTGATTTTTATGTTTAAAATTTAATTAGTGTTGCTTTACTAATGGGAACAAACCTTTGCTAACAAGTTATGTTGTTTTTAAAGAGTGATGCTATAACTGTTTTTCAGTTCATTATTTCAACTGTCATTTAATCGTTTAGTGCTTCTTTGAGGCACAGTACGTTTTTGTTAAATAAGATTGTAACCAAGTTGCATGTTTATTGCTAGTGTGTTAAACATGTCTGATTCAGAGGAAGATACCTGTGTCATTTGTTCCAATGCCAAGGTGGAGCCCAATAGAAATTTATGTACTAACTGTATTGATGCTACTTTAAATAAAAGCCAATCTGTACAAATTGAAAAAATTTCACCAAACAGCGAGGGGAGAGTTATGCCGTCTAACTCGCCTCACGTGTCAGTACCTGCGTCTCCCGCCCGGGAGGTGCGTGATATTATGGCGCCTAGTACATCTGGGCAGCCATTACAGATAACATTACAAGATATGGCTACTGTTATGACTGAAGTTTTGGCTAAGTTACCAGAACTAAGAGGCAAGCGTGATCACTCTGGGGTGAGAACAGAGTGCGCTGATAATTCTAGGGCCATGTCTGATACTGCGTCACAGCTTGCAGAGCATGAGGACGGAGAGCTTCATTCTGTAGGTGACGGTTCTGATCCAAGCAGATTGGATTCAGATATTTCAAATTTTAAATTTAAATTGGAAAACCTCCGTGTATTACTAGGGGAGGTCTTAGCGGCTCTTAACGATTGTAACACTGTTGCAATACCAGAGAAAATGTGTAGGTTGGATAAATACTTTGCGGTACCGGCGAGTACTGACGTTTTTCCTATACCTAAGAGATTAACTGAAATTGTTACTAAGGAGTGGGATAGACCCGGTGTGCCGTTCTCACCCCCTCCAATATTTAGAAAGATGTTTCCAATAGACGCCACCACACGGGACTTATGGCAAACGGTCCCTAAGGTGGAGGGAGCAGTTTCTACTTTAGCTAAGCGCACCACTATCCCGGTGGAGGATAGCTGTGCTTTTTCAGATCCTATGGATAAAAAATTAGAGGGTTACCTTAAGAAAATGTTTGTTCAACAAGGTTTGATTTTGCAACCCCTTGCATGCATCGCGCCGATTACGGCTGCGGCAGCATTTTGGATTGAGTCTCTGGAAGAGAACCTTAGTTCCGCTACGCTGGACGACATTACGGACAGGCTTAGAGTCCTTAAACTAGCTAATTCATTCGTTTCGGAGGCCGTAGTACATTTAACCAAACTTACGGCTAAGAATTCAGGATTCGCCATTCAGGCACGTAGGGCGCTGTGGCTAAAATCCTGGTCGGCTGATGTAACTTCTAAGTCCAAATTACTTAATATACCTTTCAAGGGGCAAACTTTATTTGGGCCCGGTTTGAAAGAAATTATCGCTGACATTACAGGAGGTAAGGGCCACGCTCTACCTCAAGACAAAGCCAAAGCTAAGGCTAGACAGTCTAATTTTCGTCCCTTTCGGAATTTCAAAGCAGGTGCAGCATCAACTTCCACTGCACCAAAACAGGAAGGAGCTGTTGCTCGTTACAGACAAGGCTGGAAACCTAACCAGTCCTGGAATAAGGGCAAGCAGGCCAGAAAACCTGCTGCTGCCCCTAAGACAGCATGAACCGAGGGCCCCCGATCCGGGACCGGATCTAGTGGGGGGCAGACTCTCTCTCTTCGCCCAGGCTTGGGCAAGAGATGTCCAGGATCCCTGGGCGCTAGAGATCATATCTCAGGGATACCTTCTAGACTTCAAATTATCTCCCCCACGAGGGAGATTCCATCTGTCAAGGTTGTCAACAAACCAAATAAAGAAAGACGCGTTTCTACGCTGTGTACAAGATCTATTATTAATGGGAGTGATCCATCCGGTTCCGCGGTCGGAACAAGGACAAGGGTTTTACTCAAACCTGTTTGTGGTTCCCAAAAAAGAGGGAACTTTCAGGCCAATCTTGGATTTAAAGATCCTAAACAAATTCCTAAGAGTTCCATCGTTCAAAATGGAAACTATTCGGACAATCTTACCCATGATCCAAAAGGGTCAGTACATGACCACAGTGGATTTAAAGGATGCTTACCTTCACATACCGATTCACAAAGATCATTACCGGTATCTAAGGTTTGCCTTCTTAGACAGGCATTACCAGTTTGTAGCTCTTCCATTCGGATTGGCTACGGCTCCAAGAATCTTCACAAAGGTTCTGGGTGCCCTTCTGGCGGTTCTGAGACCGCGAGGAATTTCGGTAGCTCCGTACCTAGACGACATTCTGATACAAGCTTCAAGCTTTCAAACTGCCAAGTCTCATACAGAGTTAGTTCTGGCATTTCTAAGGTCGCATGGATGGAAAGTGAACGAAAAGAAGAGTTCTCTCTTGCCTCTCACAAGGGTTCCATTCTTGGGGACTCTTATAGATTCCGTAGAAATGAAGATTTATCTGACAGAAGACAGATTAACAAAGCTTCTAAATGCATGCCGTGTCCTTCATTCCATTCAACTCCCGTCAGTAGCTCAATGCATGGAGGTGATCGGCTTAATGGTAGCAGCAATGGACATAGTTCCCTTTGCACGCCTACATCTCAGACCGCTGCAATTGTGCATGCTGAGTCAGTGGAATGGGGATTACTCAGATTTGTCCCCCACTCTGAATCTGGATCAAGAGACCAGAAACTCTCTTCTATGGTGGCTTTCTCGGCCACATCTGTCCAGGGGGATGCCTTTCAGCAGGCCGGACTGGACAATTGTAACAACAGACGCCAGCCTTCTAGGTTGGGGCGCTGTCTGGAATTCTCTGAAGGCTCAGGGACAATGGAGTCAGGAGGAAAGTCTCCTGCCAATAAACATTCTGGAATTGAGAGCAGTTCTCAATGCCCTTCTAGCTTGGCCCCAGTTAAAGACTCGGGGGTTCATCAGGTTTCAGTCGGACAACATCACGACTGTAGCTTACATCAACCATCAGGGAGGGACAAGAAGCTCCCTAGCAATGATAGAAGTATCAAAGATAATTCGCTGGGCAGAGTCTCACTCTTGCCACCTGTCAGCAATCCACATCCCGGGAGTGGAGAACTGGGAGGCGGATTTCTTGAGTCGCCAGACTCTTCATCCGGGGGAGTGGGAACTTCATCCGGAGGTCTTTGCCCAAATACTTCGACGTTGGGGCAAACCAGAGATAGATCTCATGGCGTCTCGCCAGAACGCCAAACTTCCTCGCTACGGATCCAGATCCAGGGATCCGGGAGCGGTTCTGATAGATGCTTTGACAGCACCTTGGAACTTCAGGATGGCTTATGTGTTTCCACCCTTCCCGCTGCTTCCTCGATTGATTGCCAAAATCAAACAGGAGAGAGCATCAGTGATTCTAATAGCGCCTGCATGGCCGCGCAGGACTTGGTATGCAGATCTAGTGGACATGTCATCCTGTCCGCCGTGGTCTCTACCTCTAAGACAGGACCTTCTGATTCAGGGTCCATTCAAACATCAAAGTCTAACTTCTCTGAAGCTGACTGCTTGGAAATTGAACGCTTGATTTTATCAAAACGTGGGTTTTCTGAGTCGGTTATTGATACCCTGATACAGGCTAGGAAGCCTGTTACCAGAAAGATTTACCATAAAATATGGCGTAAATACCTATACTGGTGTGAATCCAAAGATTACTCCTGGAGTAAGGTTAGGATTCCTAGGATATTGTCTTTTCTACAAGAAGGTTTAGAAAAGGGTTTATCGGCTAGCTCATTAAAGGGACAGATCTCAGCTCTGTCCATCTTGTTACACAGGCGTCTGTCAGAAAATTCAGACATCCAGGCCTTTTGTCAGGCTTTAGCTAGGATCAAGCCTGTGTTTAAAACTGTTGCTCCGCCATGGAGTTTAAACTTAGTTCTTAACGTTTTACAGGGTGTTCCGTTTGAACCCCTTCATTCCATTGATATAAGATTGTTATCTTGGAAAGTTCTATTTTTAATGGCTATTTCCTCGGCTCGAAGAGTCTCTGAGTTATCAGCCCTACATTGTGATTCTCCTTATCTGATCTTTCACTCAGACAAGGTAGTTCTGCGTACTAAACCTGGGTTCTTACCTAAGGTTGTCTCTAACAGGAATATCAATCAAGAGATTGTTGTTCCCTCCTTGTGTCCAAATCCTTCTTCAAAGAAGGAACGTCTTCTACACAATCTGGATGTAGTTCGTGCCCTCAAGTTCTACTTGCAGGCAACTAAAGATTTTCGCCAAACTTCTTCCCTGTTTGTCGTTTATTCTGGACAGAGGAGAGGTCAAAAAGCTTCTGCTACCTCTCTCTCTTTTTGGCTTCGTAGCATAATACGTTTAGCCTATGAGACTGCTGGACAGCAGCCTCCTGAAAGAATTACAGCTCACTCCACTAGAGCTGTGGCTTCCACTTGGGCCTTTAAGAATGAGGCCTCTGTTGAACAGATTTGCAAGGCTGCAACTTGGTCTTCGCTTCATACTTTTTCCAAATTTTACAAATTTGACACTTTTGCTTCTTCGGAGGCTATTTTTGGGAGAAAGGTTCTTCAGGCAGTGGTTCCTTCTGTATAATGAGCCTGCCTATCCCTCCCGTCATCCGTGTACTTTTGCTTTGGTATTGGTATCCCAGAAGTAATGATGACCCGTGGACTGATCACACATAACAGAAGAAAACATAATTTATGCTTACCTGATAAATTCCTTTCTTCTGTTGTGTGATCAGTCCACGGCCCGCCCTGTTTTTTAAGGCAGGTACATATTTTTTAAATTATAATTCAGTCACCACTACACCCTTGGCTTCTCCTTTCTCGTTGGTCTTTGGTCGAATGACTGGAGGTGACGTAGAGGGGAGGAGCTATATAGCAACTCTGCTGGGTGAATCCTCTTGCACTTCCTGTAGGGGAGCAGATAATATCCCAGAAGTAATGATGACCCGTGGACTGATCACACAACAGAAGAAAGGAATTTATCAGGTAAGCATAAATTATGTTTTTTTTCTTTCATTATTTAGAAAGAGCATGCAATTTTAAACAACTTTCCTATTTACTTCTATTATCTAATTTGCTTCATTCTCTTGATATTCTTTGCTGATTGGTAGATGCACATAGATGCCTCGTGTGATTGGCTCACCCATGTGCATTGCTATTTATTCAACAAAGGATATCTAAAGAATGAAGCAAATTAGATAATAAAGTAAATTGGAATGTTATTTCAAATTGTATTCTCTTCCTAAATCATGCAAGAAAATGTTTGGGTTTAGTGTCCCTTTAACTTTTTAATACCATCATGTGCCCAGTTGCGCATGTATTAGAGGTCACAAGTAAAACGTTTGCGTTCCCACAGTCGCATCCTAACACAGAAAAAGAGACTTTGTGAAGTTGCAAACACAGGATCGTATTCCCCCATAGACTTTTTAATGGAGCCTCATTTAAAAAAAAAAAAAAAATTAGCCACCAGCTCACGCAAACACAAGTGCAAAAGCCACTGCTCCATGTGTGTTTCTGGTAATGGAATTACTAAAGTCATTTTATGTATTAATGTCTATCCCTTAAATTTGTTGGCCTTTTTCCTAGATTGTGAGCAATTTTTCAGTCCGTGAGTGTGTAATGTATACCATCTGTTGGTTCCTACACGCTCACATTGCATATCTTTGATATCCCATTATTAGTGATTAACAATGTTTTTTTTCTTGAGACTTGGCTTTGATACACAGATATTTTAATGCTTTTTAACAGTAGAGATGGTCAGAATGTGTGTATGAGATGTAGAGGTTAAATGTAAAATACTGAGGTGGTTAAGGTACAGTAACTTGATTTACTGCACATAATAACTCAGACCATGCATAGCACAGGGGTTTAGTGCTCCCACACAAGGGCATATCCTTAATTTGGTTTAAATTGATAGCCATTGTCCTAGATAAAGAAATATTGTTGTTTCAGATTAATATACTGTTTCTGTATTCATGTCTGCATCCCTGTTGTATCATGGCCAAGTAAACCCAAATTAAACAGAATGCCACAAACAACCTCAGTATTGATCTGTCTTTAGATGAACAGAAAGAAAGACACTCAGCCTGTTCTCTGGATTTGTCATTTCTGGATGTGGGAAATCCAGATTTGTTGATCACTGTGAAGAGTTTCAATTAATATTTTGAGATTCCTACAGACTATCCTGCATCTGTTTCTTGGGGAGAAAACATTTTCTCCACATGGGTATAGACGTCTGATAAGCTATACTCCAGCCATGAAATAAATTGCCCACTGCTTATAATGAGACGTGTGCCCAGCATATTTTCTTTTACCTCCGTGAGGATCTCCTCGCTGCATGAGAATCAATGATTATTTACTATTGTTAATGCCACTTCTTGCCCATTGCGTAAAAAGCCAGCACTGTTACATTAGCTGAAGTTATTTGCAAGATTCAGTAAACAGCAAATTAAAGGTTCTTTGCACATATTTCAGACAGATTAGGATAACTACATTCTTGAAGCAGACTCTCAGTCTGTGGTACGCAACACGCTGATGTTTTTAAACGAGTTTCTGTTATTTAGTGCTTTCTACAATTACTTTACACAGGAGTGAAAGATAAATTCATGGATTATGCAGTGTGCACATAGAGCAGTTATACCAACTGGGAGATGTTTAAATTTCTCTAACCAGACTTTCATAGAAAAGATACTTGTGTCAGTGCTCTGAATTCTAAATATAGCGATTAAAATGAACACAGCTTTTTTGTTTTCCTTATTTCCTTCTTTTCTCTTTGAATTTGGTTTTTGTACTATTACAGATGTGTGTTTTTTTTTTTTTAATAAAACAAATACATTATTATGAAGATTTGATAATTTAATGGTTTAGCATATAGTTTACACACCACACTTAGGACTAGATTACAAGTGTAGCGCTATTGATCTCTCCTGCACTAACTGTGCTCAACTTCGGCTTTTTGCGCGCGTTCGATACCGCAGGTATTTCAAGTTGAAAGTAAAAAGTTTTTGCCTGTGTGCTTACCCCGTCTCGCGCAAAAAGCCGGTTACAACATTGTGATCGTGTTAAAGGGACAGTTTACTCAAAAATGTTCTCCCCTTTAATTTGTTCCCAATGATCCACTTTACCTGCTGGAGTGTATTAAATTGTTTATAAGTATTTTCATTGTCCTTATATTGGCATTTGAAATAGTTTATTTAGCCTGTGGTATCCACACCTATCCTTAAAGTTTTTGGCCTCGAGGCCAAGCTGTGTAAACACAGCAAGCAGAAGAAATTACACTCCCAGTGGGTTATAGAAGAGATAAAGTAATAAAATGTTAATTTTCCATTGTTCTCTCCAAGTATTGTTGATTGGTATATGGACAGATATAAGATAAAGAAGCATGTATATGTGCACAATGTGATAAAGTAATGAGATCTGATAATACCTACAAGTTCAACCCATTTTATTAGGTTGTGGCTTCAAAACACAATATATATATATATATATATATATATATATATATATATATATATATATATATATATATATATATATATATATATATATATATATATATATATATATATATACACAAATAATATATACACAAATAAGTCTTAACAAGCAAATCTCATACATTTTATACTCTGCAGCTGGTTAAAAAAGTAATTGGAAACACATTAAGGGAAAAACTATTTTATAGTATACTGTCCCTTTAATGTATTCTCCCATAGACTTCAATGGAGTGTGAAAAGTGGAAAAAACACCCTAACACCCAACAAGTTGTGCAAACCCGATTGCATTTTCTCAAGTGCGTTAACCCAACATGAATTATTTATATTTCACATTCCAATGGTCTTCACATAGCAGAATACATTCTATTTATTCTTAAATTCATATTTCTGTATATATCTAATCTTTTTTTGGTATCTATACCAAATAAAAATATTTATAATTATGTGTATGTTTCTCTCTCTCTGTGTCTCTCTCTCTCTCTCTCTCTCTCTCTCTCTCTCTCTCTCTCTCTCTCTCTCTCTCTCTCTCTCTCTCTCTCTCTCTCTCTCTCTCTCTCTCTCTCTCTCTCTCCTCTCTCTCTCTCTCTCTCTCTCTCTCTCTCTCTCTCTCTCTCTCTCTCTCTATCTATCTATCTATCTATCTATCTATCCTTTAAAGAGCTAACTAGCAGCTCCATGTCCAGATGTGGGCAGCAAACATCATTTAGGCCTCAGGTGCCAGGGAGGGAGATGAAACCCATGGCTCACTAGGTGCAGCTGAGCTTGTAGGAGCAGTGCCCAGCCTTGGCATGGGTGGTTGTTAGCAGACACTTATGTGTTCTCTATGTTACTGGCAGTGATGGGTTTAAAACATTGAGATATGTGTGTTTATGGTAATCAAGAGGTTAAATAGATGTGATGAATTCTAGATTTTAAGTAGTTTTGCTTTATGTAAGCTATCTAGGTAGAAAGGCTTTTTATTATAATCATATTGATTTACTTTCTAACCCCTGTATACTGATGTGTAATATGGTAACTCATTGCAAATTCATTCACAAATAATAATTTGGAATAACCCAAAGTGATGTATTGGTAGTATGACCTAAAACTGCTACTGGGGCTATGTTTGTGTGAAGTTGGGGAGCGTGTAACGTCACACTGATATTCCCTCCACCTTCAGCTGGTTTCTTACCAGGGAAATCTGAAATGACAAGCTCTAGGGTGTGTAACTTTTTCATTATTGACTGTAGCTTACTAGGTTTTTAACTCCTGCAAGTGGGTTAAACACATAGGTAAAGTCTTGTTTGTGACCAACAAGCTTTGTACCCCCTATGTAGGACACAGTATTGTCAGCCAGGTAGTTGCTAAACAATGGCTGTTTTGTTTTTGGGAACTTCAGTGCTTGTGGCTCTTGAGCAGAATTTTAACTTAGTGGGTGTTAAACACATAGGGCTAAATTACAAGGTTGTGCTAAGCAATATTGCGACCGTGCTATCTAGTGCGCATATAACAAGTTGAAAGTAAACTGTTGCGCTGGAGCACAAACAAAATTTTGTGCTCAACGGATTAGCACTCCTGTAGACCTAGCGTAAAGTGTAAGGGTTAAACCCCCCCCCCCCCATTAAACTGAACTATTACACACATGTATACACCTTCTGATAAAAAACTATAATCCTATAAATATCAATAAAAATGTATTTTAAGGGTTGAAAGGGGTATATTATTTGCCAAGATATTTTACTGTATATATATAGTGTTGTTATTTTGAGGGGACAGAAAATTTACACACAGCCATTAATGTCTAAACCGTTGGCAACAAAAGTGAGTACACCCCAATGGACCCAATTAGCCGTTTTTTCTCCCCGGTGTCATGTGACTTGTTAGTATTACAAGGTCTCAGGTGTGAATGGGTAGCAGGTGTGTTAAATTTGGTGTTATCGCTCTCACACTCTCTCATATTGGTCACTGGAAGTTCAGCATGGCACCTCATGGCAAAGAACTCTCTGATGATCTGAAAAAAATAATTTTTGCTCTACATAAAGATGGCCTAGGCTATAAGTAGATTGCCAAGACCCTGAAACTGAGCTGCAGCACGGTGGGCAAGACCATACAGCGGTTTTACAGGACAGGTTCCACTCAGAACAGGCCTCGCCATAGTCGAGCAGCGTCATATCCAGAGGTTGTCTTTGGGAAATAGATGTATGAGTGCTGCCAGCATTGCTGCAGAGGTTGAAGGGGTGGGGGGTCAGCCTGTCAGTGCTCAGACCATACGCCGCACACTGCATTAAATTGGTCTGCATGTCTGTCGTCCCAGAAGGAAGCCTCTTCTAAAGATGATGCACAACAAGAAAGCCTGCAAACAGTTTGCTGAAGACGAGCAGACTAAGAACATGGATTACTGGAACCATGTCCTGTGGTCAGATGAGACCAAGATAAACTTATTAGGTTCAGATGGTGTCAAGCATGTGTGGCGGCAATCAGGTGAGGAGTACAAAGACAAGTGTGTCTTGCCTACAGTCAAGCATGGTGGTGGGAGTGCCATGATCTGGACCTGCATGAGTGCTGCCGGAACTGGGGAGCTAAAGTTCATTGATGTAACCATGAATGCCAACATGTACTGTGACATACTGAAGCAGAGCATGATCCCCTCCCTTCGGGGACTGGGCCGCAAGGCTGTATTCCAACATAACGACCCCAAACACACCACCAAGATGACCACTGCCTTCCTAAAGAAGCTGAGGGTAAAGGTGATGGACTGGCCAAGCATGTCTCCAGACCTAAACCCTATTGAGCATCTGTGGGGCATCCTCAAAAAGAAGGTAGGGGAGCGCAAGGTCTCTAACATCCACCAGCTCTGGGATGTCGTCATGGATGAGTGGAAGAGGACTCCAGTGGCAACCTGTGAAGCTCTGGTGAACTCCATGCCCAATAGGGTTAAGGCAGTGCTGGAAAATAATGGTGGCCACACAAAATATTGACACTTTGGGCCCAATTTGGACATTTCCACTTAGGGGTGTACTCACTTTTGTTGCCAACGGTTTAGACATCAATGGCTGTGTGTTGAGTTATTTTGAGGGGACAGCAAATTTACACTGTTATACAGGCTGTACACTCACTACTTTACATTGTAGCAAAGTGTCATTTCTTCAGTGTTGTCACATGAAAATATATAATAAAATATTTACAAAAATGTGATGGCTGTACTCACTTTTGTGGGATACTTTATGTATGTATATATTTATTTATACGCACAGAGAGAAGAGCACTCCCAGCAATGAACAACCAGCTCAATAACTTGTTAGATTGTTCTATGGATATTTACCACCAAGGTGCAGCTTCTTTTTAGCCCAGTAATGCTTTTCACTTACTGGGCTAAAAAGAAGCTGCACCCAGGTGGTAAATCACCATAGAACAAGCTAAGTTATTGAGCTGGTTGTTCGTTCCTGAGAGTGCCCTGCTCTCTATGGGCCAGCTTACAAGGGGAGTGATATTTTAACGTGCGTCCGTAATGGGGAAAGTTTGTCAGTTTACAGGCGCACGTTAAATAACCAGCCATTACAAGTGGCTGGTTTCATGCTCCTGCGAGCTTGTGGATTCACTTTGTGCTTAGCACATTAAACCAGAGGTCAGACCTTTGGTTAAAATATGCCCCAATTGCCCCCTATATATGTAAAATAAAAATGAGCATTTAATTTTTGTAAAATAAATTGCACAAAGCAGTTATATGGGGTTAAAGTAAGGGATGCTGGATGTTAGAAAAAAAACAACACTGACGTTCCTTTACATAGAGGTGAATGGGGGACTGTTTTCCCTCTAAATGTACCTGTTGTGCTTCCTGGCCTTCTTGATATAATAAGTACAGAAAAAGGTATAATCCTTAGTGTGAATGAGAATACCTGCTATGCTGTAACTGTGGGTACCCAGTGTTCTCCCTAGGTGCACCACCTGGTTATTTTTACTGACCACCCGGCTAACATTTTAGCCAATATTAAGCTAAAATTAGCTAACAATAATATAAATGGGATATGAAACCCACATTTTTTCTTTCATGATTTAGAAAAAGCATGCAATTGTACACAACTTTCCAATTTACTTCTATCATTTAATTTGCTTAATTTTCTTGATATTCTTTGCTGAAAAGCATATCTAGATATGCTCAGTAGCTGCTGATTGGTAGATGCACATAGATACCTCGTGTGATTGGATCAACCATGTGCATTGCTATTTCTTCAAAAAAGGATATCTAAAGAATGAAGCAAATTAGATAATAGAAGTAAACTGGAATGTTATTTAAAATTGTATTCTCTTCTTAAATCATGAAAGAAAATGTTTGGGTTTAGTGTCCCTTTAATTGTTTATTGCACAAATTATAATTAAATAAATGTATTAAATGTGTGCAAATATTTTGTGCTTTGGATAGCAGAAAATGTTATAATATTAGAAAGTATTACACTGCCCCCACCCAGCTACTTTGTAACGCTACCCGACTGGCAAGATTTTCTATGGAATTTATTGCTACCTCTTGATTCTAGAAGTTAGAGCTTAAAGTGAAGGTCAATTTTCATCAATGAGTGCCCGGTTTTTAAAAATACTTTTAAAATCAGGGGCACTTTCATTGATGAAAATTAACATTGCACTGGATTTTAAGAAATACTTACCTTTTACTTCTGCAAAGCCGGATCGACGATCTCCCTCCTTCTTCTTCCTGCTGTAGACAACAGCAATGACGAAACTGGCTTCCTCCAATCACAGCCAGGCATCACGAGCTGGACGCTCTGGGGTGCAATCCATGATTGGAGGAAGCCGGTTTTTGTCATTTCTGACGTCACTACAGAGGAACTGAGGCTGAGATCGGCGATCCGGTTTTGCAGGAGAAAAAGGTAAGTATTTCTTAAAATCCAGTGCAATGTTAATTTTCATCAATGAAAGTGCCCCTGTTTTAAAAAGTATTTTTAAAAACCGGGCACTCATTGATGAAAATTGACCTTCACTTTAACATAATGTTATCACTTTATTAGAACTTTATTAACATCTGAAATCAAAATGTAACCAGTTTCTCTCTTCTTGGCACCACTACCTAGTAATCTCCAGGTTAAACCACGTCTCAAATCAGCATCTTAGTAGCAGGACAAAGGGCATCCATGAAAATTCATGAAGAACATAACATTTTAAAGCTAGTTGATACTTTTTTAGAGGCATTTTGTGATCAACTTCTTTCCTTGGCATCTAGTAAGTGATGGATGATGCCACAGCTCTCTTAGACACAGGTCAATGCACAAATGTTTTTATGATACTCTCCGTCTGGATTTAAGTAGTCTGACACATGCCCATTGCTAGCTATATTATGTAGCTGTTTAACCATTAGTCTCATTAAGCTCAGAATGTCCAATTGCAGATGCAGCAGTTTTTTTTTTTTCTAGTAAAGACACATACTAAGGGCTAGATTTATCAAAACGGAGGCGTACAGGGGCACGTATACGCGCCCCTGTATGCCTCAGATCGCCTGTGGCGGGGCGAAATTACCCACAGGTAATCAACATTGCACATGAGCGCAATTTTGCGCCCACGTGCAATCCCGCCCCCTGCCCGCGCACAGCCAATCACGCGCGTGCAGGAGCTTTCAATCTCCTCAGTCGGACTCGACCGCGGAGATTGAATTTCGCCACCTTAGAGGTGGCGAAGAGCTCAGGGAAGCAGCGGTCTGGTGACCGCTGCTTGATAAATTGCGGCAAGTTCTTGTGAGTTTATTTGAGTTTATCTCTTGAAGTCAACTTAGCGCCACTAGTCTTTGTAATTTGTGTTAGGAATAGTTAACAGAAAATGTATATACAGGTAGGCAATAACAATATATGAGATGGTCCGATTTATAGTTTGCTAGATACAAGATTATACACTAGCTGTTTAGTGGTTGCACATGTTCTGTAGTCGTAGTCTGAGTCTTTATCTTGCTTTATTTCTATATTTACTGCTGTTTCATAGTAACTTTATCAAGTGCTTTTAACACTTTATTGTAAAAATAAGTAATCCTACACCAAATAAAAGGCAGTGCATTATACAACAGTGACAGTATGTTAACCCATATTATATTATGCAGAGACCAAATAGCCCCACTTGTAAATCGCTAGATTGTCCCTTAAAGTGGCATTAAACTCAATATTTAATTTGTTATACAGGGCTAGATTACAAGTGGTGCACTACCGTATGCATGGGCACAATATTGCAATTGACTTGAAAGTAAACACGAGTGAAAGCACTAAATAGCGTGCCACTTGTAATCTGGTTCACAATGTTTATTTATGCATAGTTAAAAAAAAAAACTTGCAGTTAACTAATTTATTTAGCCTACTTTTTCTGTAATTTAACTCTGAAATGTGTTTTTCCACTTTTTCCACTTCCTCATAGAGGCTAGAGAGCATTCAGTGGAATGTAGAACCCTGAAGTTCCTACAGTGCTGCACATTGATTGGTTGATAAGTGCAGGAGCTTATTGGAAGTAAGATAAAGAACACTCAAAAGGTTTTTCAATAAGTGCATCATATGTCTTTAACAGTGCATATTACACGTTTATATAATTTGTACATTTTAAAATATGTTTCTAAATTGATAGATTAATTGTCTTTACTAGCAATATACACCTACATGAAGTACTAGATGTTTGGGTCACACTCTGGCTTGCACAGTTAAAGGGCCACTAAACCCAAAATCTTTCATTCATGATTCAGATAGAGAATACAAATTTAAACAACATTACAATTTACTTCTATTATTTATTTTGGTTCATTTTTAGATATCCTTAGTTGAAGAAAAAGCAATGCACATGGGTGAGCCAATCACACAAGGCTTCTATGTGCAGCAACCAATCAGCAGCTACTGAGCATATCTAGATATGCTTTTCAGGAAAGAATATCAAGAGAATAAAACAAATGAGATAATAGAAGTAAATTAGAAAGATGTTTAAAATTGCATTCTCTTTCTAAATCATGAAAGAAAAAATGTGGGTTTCATGTCCCTTTAATACTAACAGAAAACATTTTTGGAGGGTGCTAAAAGCTCAAAGTCAGTAGTTATTTAAAGGTATAGTCAACTCAAATTTTGTTATTGTTTAAAAAGATAGCTAATCCCTTTATCCCCAGTTTTGCACAACCAACATGGTTATATTAATATACTTTTAACCTCTGTAATTATCTTGTATCTAAGCATCTTTTGACAGCCCCCTGATCAAATGAATTTGTATTTATTATCTATTGACTTGCATTTTAGCTGTGTTGCGTACAACCCACGGGTGTGAGCACAATGTTATCTATATGGCCCACATGAATTAAGCAGTCTCATGTGATTAAGAGGCTGTCTATAGTGGCTTAGTAACAGGCAGAAATGTAGAGGTTTAAATGTTATAAAGTATTTTAATATAACAATGTTGTTTGTGCAAAGCTGGGGAATAGTAGTAAAGGCGTTATCTATCTTTTTAAACAATAACAATTTAAGTGTTTACTGTCCCTTTTAATCATATAAAATCCCACACAATATAATTATTGTCTATACATATTCCAATACAAACACCACTGATTAAAGGATAGATATAGCTCAACTGGTACGTCTCCCACGAGCTATCTGTTCATAAAAAAAATGGAAACCACCTTATTCATAAAAAATTAAATATTGCACTTCATTTAAAATATCAAAATTATTACTTGATAATAGATTTCCATAGATTCTCTTAACTTTATAAAATCGGTTCCGTGTCAATGTACAACCATTTCTTTAGTGTCAAAGAGTTCCGAAAAGTCAGTATTTTCCGATTATAAGAGGTTATTTATTTGTTGTATACAGGTATTTATAAAAGTAACAGAAAATACCTCTTTATGTTGATATCAGGACTCTGATCGTTCCTTGGCGTCCTCCCTGTTTTTCCGTCTAACTCTGCCGGCTCAGTCCAAAACGTGATGTATGGTCACTGTTGTTGTTACTGCCCTCCAAGATACCGGTATCTACTGCTAGTTTTTTTCCCACAGTTAAAGACAATCTGTATCCAGTTAATGTTTTCTCATTTTGAAAGTATTTCTCTCTTTAATTTGTAGTTTACTTTAATTCATTAAAGTATCGAAAAGTTTAAAACCTTGTATTCCTTTAGTTTACTATGGTTGGTGAATTACTCATCCTTTTTGACCTGGAGTCTATCACCTATTAAACAACTCTTGTGAAAATGTGTTTATAAAACTGCTTACAATCATCCTGTCCACGTATATTTCTCTATGGTGTGGGGGGATAGGGAAATTGGAGGTCTCTGCTTGTTGGCAGTGTGCTTTATAAATTTAGCAATGTATATGTCTCTTCACATGAGATATCATAAACAGAAAAGTGCCAACAGGGGAGGTACTGTCCAGGAAGCTGGGGATTTTGTATACCCCTTAAAAAAATAGAACTTAAAGGGACACTGAACCCAAAAATTTTCTTTCATGATTTAAGTAGAGAATACAATTTTAAACAACATTCCAATTTACTTCTATTATCTAATTTGTTCCATTATTTAGATATCCTTTGTTGAAGAAATAGCAATGCTGATGGTGAGCCAATCAAAAAGAGACATCTATGTGCAACAACCAATCAGCAGCTACTGAGCCTATATAGATATGCTTTTCAGCAAAGACTATCAAGAGAATGAAGCAAGTTATATAATAGAAGTAAATTAGAAAGGTGTTTAGAATTGCATGCTCTTTCTAAATCATGAATGAAAAATATTTGGTTTCATGTCCCTTTAAGAATGTATTTCAAGTAGGTGTCTTCTCCTCCCTTCTACACAATATTGCAGACGATGAATGCCACAGTAACCTTACTATGAAGAAATCATGCTCTTCCAATGATTAGAATAAAGCTAAAATGTCCAAATTATGTAATGAAATTAGGTAAACGTGGACATAAAATAACTTGTAGCCTAGTCACATATTCCTAATTAATGGACTGATGCGTATCCTCATTAGGCCATTTCCATTCTTTTGTCACTAAAATCCTACTGTTCTCTAGAGCAACTTAGTATGTTTTGCTGCCATATTGTTTTTAGTTGTTGTCTTACCCATGACACTAGTAAGGTCTGTTATGCTAAACATGAAGATTCTTCGTACAGTCTTAGGGCAAAATGTATCATGATTGAAGGCAGACAGGTTCACAAGCAGAGAACTTGTCCGCCTGCAGTTGCCACTTGTGATGCAGATTTCTTGTGCAATGCTGCAAGAGCAGGGCTTGTCAATCACCCGGAATGAGCGAGTGTCAGTGACTAATCTCTCCCCTTCTGAGGAGGCAAAAGAAGCAGTTTCTGATTTTTTAATTTGTGATTGCAGGCTTGTATAAAGTATAAATATGTCATTTTAAAGGGATAATATTCTTTTATATACACTCACACATTTGGTATATAATTAAAAGGAGGCCTAGTTAAATGTTTCTATTTTTACTAAACATTTTTGTTTTATAGATAGACAGACAGATGTATATGTGTGTGTATGTGTGTGAATATATATATATATTAGCAACTGAGAAGTCACTGAGAAGCCAAGCATGCAGTGGTCTGGAACCTAGACAATATTTTATATAGAAATGAGCTATCAATTCCTGGGTTCTTATATAGTTCAAGGCCTGCACTTGCAAAATAAATCAACTTACATAATGAGATTTGTGTATTTACATACACATTGAATGGACACTTAGATTTTTTACCTCTCTACTACTAACTGTATTATTTTTGTTCTCAGAACTTCCTTGTTTCCAAGAATGGCCCATCACCACAGCAAACAAAGCATGTTCTTACCACATCCCTTTAAATTAATCTATTCTGTTACCCAAACGCTACTGACATGGGGTTCTTCCTTTTGTCAAGTTAGTGATAATTACTAGTGCATGTGCTGATGTAATAGGAATTTGACCTTGCATTTATTATGGCTTTACAGGGATTAGGAAGTCATACATCCCACACTTAAAGGGACACGTAACCCAATTTTTTTCTATCGTGATTCAGATAGAGCATGCAATTTTAAGCAACTTTCTAATTTACTACTATTATCAAATTATTTTCATTCTCTTGGTATCTTTATTTGAAATGCAAGAATGTAAGTTTAGATGCCGGCCCATTTTTGGTGAACACACTGTGTTGTTCTTGCTGATTGGTGGGTAAATTCACCTACCAATAAACAAATGCTTTCCATGGTACTGAACCAAAAAATAGCTTAGATGCCTTATTTTTCAAATAAAGAAAGCAAGAACTAAGAAAAAATGATAATAGGAGTAAATTAGAAAGTTGTTTAAAATTGCATGCTCTATCTGAATCACGAAAGAAAAAATTTGGGTTCAGTGTCCCTTTAACTAATGACGTTTAGGCCTTGGAACCAAGGAGGACTCTATATAACACAATATTTGTTGTCCTGTTTCTGGTATCATTCCTGAACCACTCTTGCCTTGTAGCATTGCACTTTTATCCTACTAGAAGTAAGCACTGACTGTCTGATGCACTTTATTCCATGTTGCAGGTAATATAGAGCTCTCACTGTGTATTGTTATTATGAAATGTAATCACCTTATCCATGCCTATCTGCTTTATGCCTGAGTTTTAGCTGTATTTTGCAAGCTAGTGAGAGATGATACCTCCAGAAGAGCATAAATAAACTAAACATTTCTGAAGGAAGGAAGTCATCTTAAAAAAATGAATCTTATAAGGAAAGACTTCATGACCTTAATATGTCAAGCTTACATGGGAGAGAGAATAAGACAAACTATTATTATTCTATTAAGAGAATTTAATAAAGCCGAGGATAAAAGCAACTTTTAAAAATGTGCTCTACCAGTAGAAAGGCTAATAATTTTGAGCTGTAGGGTGGCGGGTTCAGAGCTAAGTTCTTTAAGAACTTCTTTACTGAAAGAGCAGTTGATTTATGGACAAATACAGCAAGGTAATTGTAGAAAGCCTGTAAAATACATAAGTATTTCCTGAGGATACAAATATGGGCAGACTAACCAGGCCTTCTGTTTTATTTGTTGTCAAAATCAGTGTTTCTGTGTATCTTACAGCTCTTTTGTTGGTGAAACAATGATTGATATGACAGATCATCCCTGGAAGGGTATGTGTGGATAATATTAGATGATTTTATATGGAGCTCAGTCAATAAAGAATTTGCTATCCCCTACCCTAGACTATCTTGGTAAGGTTGTTATGCATATGGAAAGCTTAATGTATTTACAGAATTGTACCCCAAATCAACATGCACTTGGGGTATTGCTTTGATGCCATTGCAGGGGTGAAAATGATTTTTATCAGTGATCAAAACAAAACAATAGAATGCACACATTAATAATTAATATTTTAAATATGAGGAAAAACATATCAATAATAAATGAGTGCTTTAAATTGTGAATTATGCATAACAATTAATAACTGATTACTTACAACAATAAACAACCATAAATGCTTATTAATATTCACTCTAAAATAAGCTGTATAGAAAACAGTCATGATGTGCTGATAAAATTGTGATGCAAAATCAGGGGAAATAAAAGAAAAAAAAATTCAGAAGTGATATATTATTTAATAGACTGCATAGAAAATACAACTACAATTCTTTTTTTGTAACTTTCACACAGGTGGCACAATATGATGTTGTGTCTCCTTGTTGCTCTTGCTTCTTAAAATATCATGTTCCCTGCTTTCTTCTATCCTGGCATAAACACAAGTTTTTTTTTTTATTTGTTTGTTTTTGCCCTAGACCTAGGTGCCACCATGTTTAAAATCTGACTTTCAGTGCATTTCAATATTGATGTGTTATCACATGTGCACCAACTCTCTTTCAGATACTTGCAGTAACATCTAAGTACTTAAGTTCCAATATGGCGGCAGCCATATTTAGAGGGAGGTGCACAATGTGCTTAGTGTCCCTTTAAATGCAAACATAGTAATGTATTTCCTTAAAATGCCCAGTGGGCCAGGGCCAGATATAAGTAACATTACAGGTTACCCACTGTCCGCTGTTCTTAAAAGGGAATTGTTTTGGATTGTGGCCACCTTGTTTGTTCACCTGCCAGAAGTCCCCAAAGCATACAGGGGGTCACATGTGGCTTCCAGGCCGCCATTTGGCCATCTCAGGTCTAAAGTATCAAGCTAATATAAAAAGATAGTGGTTATTTTTGCTTACAAAAACGATGCTATTGAGTATGAATGAGAAATACCCTCTCATCATCATGAAAGCTTTTCTACTCACCACTAACACAGCTAAAAATGTCACACACTAAGCTGTAATTTTCCTGTAGAAAATGACTCTGATTTTAATACTCAAGTATATTCAGACTATAAACTAAACTTTGAAAGCATTTTTATTCTATTTAACATTAGAAGTCATAGATTTAATACCCTTGTAAGAAAGTCATACGCAGTCATTATGTTTTAAATTTATAGGAAAATCTGTGGATCGTTGTAGTCTGGTACAATTTAATCTGTATGTGTTCTACCTCCCATTGTTTAACAATCTTCTGCTTTAAGGATATTTCAGCAGGGTGTTATTGTGCTTGACTGTACAGTACCCGCAAGATTTGAGTCACTTTAATTTCATTCCATAGTCCTTCTCTAATTTAGATCGGCTTTTTAAAAAATGTCCATTTTACTTTATAAAAAAAAGTAATTGTTTAAAAGGACAATACAGTATTACTATATTTGTGGCAGCATAAGCTAATTTCAGTTGTTTGCATGCAGCATATAACCTATTCTTCATTTTTATAAACTAATAAGACAAAGATGCAGTGATATAAATTACAGTCAGAACTGTAGTGATGCTTTAAATGGACATTCTCATTCAAAAATGACACATTCTAATGTAATTAATAAGAAAAAAAAAAATTTTTTTGTTACTGACCCTAACACACATAGTAGTGGTCAGGAGCTGCAACCCTTTAAGCAGAGCAGTAGACAGGTTATGCAACTGCTACTCATTGGCTAACTAGCGTTTTTGTGCTCAGAAACTGCAATGCTTGCTGCTCCTAAACAGTACTTTGTGGAGGTTAAACACATACTTATGTAGTGTCCGTAATGATATTCTCTAACAAATTAGAGCATGCAATGTTTTACATTAGAATGTCCCTTTAAATGGATATACTAGTCTGTTTCATTGTTGCAAGAAAAAAAAGCACTAAGCAGTAGGTTATACTTAAAGGGACAATCTACTTGAAAATTGTTATTGTTTAAAAAGATAGATAATCCCTTTTGTTACCCATTCCCCATTTTATATAACCAGCACTGTTATATTAATATAATTTTTACCTCTGTGATTACCTTGTATCTAAGCTTCTGCTTCAGTTTTTTTTTTTTAACAAACTTGCATTTTAGCCAGTTAGGGCTGGTTCCTGCATAACTCTACAGGAGTGAGCACAATGCTATCTATATTGAACTAGCACTGTATGGCTGTGAAAAGCTATTAAAATGCACTCAAAGAAGAGACGGCCTGCAGGGTCTTGAAAACAGGAAGAGATTTAGAGGTTATAAAATATATTAATATAACAATGTTGGTTGTGTAAAGCTGGGGAATAGGTAGTAAAGGTTTTATCTATCTTTTTAAAGAATAAAAAAAAATCAAGTAGCCTGTCCCGTTAATAGAAAGCATTGCAATATGTAGTATCCATCACTTTTATTTTTTTTTACCTATTACTTTTTTAACTTTATTTGGGTAGGGTCCATTACTTCCTGTCACAACCCCACAAGGGGGCTTTGGTATCTACAGGAGGGCAAATTAGCAGTTGTCCCTTTGAAGTGTTGGACTTTTGCTGCAAAAATCATGTGACTATGAAACCTAAGTCATGTAATGGTTGTTCTCTTATCTAGCTGTTCTATATCTTTAGAGATAGTGGTTTCATTTTTCATAGTTAGTCAATCTATTTATGTGTCTTGATTTTTGGGTAGAGTCATAAAACATACAGGTGAATTTAACAATGAAGATTTTTAGCTTCTAATTGTTTTTATTTTCTGTGAAATATATGGTATAAATTTCAGTTTGCAGCTGAAACTCATCCTCTGCCTGTTTATAAGTAATAACCGATCCTAGCATGTGATCTGAGTCACCTGTAGCTGGTTAACCGATTACTTGATTTTCTTTTTCAATTATTGATATTTACTATAAAAGCTTGTCTTGTTAATTTGTGTTTCTTAAAATATGTTTGCTTTTTGGTAAGAAGTCCTTTCATTTATCATTAATATTATTTATTTGTTTGTTTCACTGTTCTTTTAAATATCATTTTTAATTTTTTGCGCTTTCACTCACCAAATGTAAAAAGTTAAAGTTAAGTTAATTTTCCCTCCACCTGTATGATGTGACAGCCTTCAGCCAATAACAAAATGAATATACGTATAGACTGTACACTTCTGCGCATATTCAGTAGGAACTGGAGCCTCAACAAGTTTGCAATTTGATCATGGGTGTATATTGCAAAGTTGGTTTTAATTTTGACTTTAGTTGCCCTTTAAATTACAGAAAAAGCAGGCCAAATAAAGAATGGAAATATATTGCTGTTTTACTAGACATAACTAAAAATAATACAAAATAAAGTGGTAATTTACAATGTATAGCTAAAGCCTATATACTATGGAAACCTGCGTTATACGCCAATAAACTTGACTTTTGAGAATTTCCTAGTATATGTATTTACTTTAGTGCAAGGAAAAGATGGCTGTTGTAGCAACCGCCTGCTATGATTGTCCTATAAACCTATATAAAACCTAAGCTATTAAGATAAAGTAATTTGTTTCCGGGCCATCTTTTATGATGTGGTGCAGCGCTTGGTGACATTCATATAGACCTTATGACTTTCCTCTACAGACGCTTTTTCTATGGCAGCAGTAGGGTAGGCAGTAATATTGCAGCAACATTTTGTAGTCAGAGCATTAGACTTTTTCTCTACACAGTGTTATAGTCAAGAAGCAACATGTAGGTAGCCTTCTGAACGTTACACTTGGTTAACCAGCACCAACATATATAGAGAATAGAATCATTAGGTGGTAGGTGAGGGGCATATACCCTCATTTTACCCTCATTCTACAGTGGTGTTTAAAGGGACATAACACCCCATTTGTTTCATGTTTCAGATAAAGCATACATTTTTAATCAACTTTATGGAAGGAGCAGCAATGCAATGCTGGGAGCTAGATGGATCCAATTATTAAGCCATTACAATAGTAATATATGTGCAGCAATCAATCAGCAGCTAGCTCCTGAGCCTATCTAGGTATGCTTTTCAACAAAGGATACCAAAAGAACAAAACAAATTAGATAATAGAAGTTAATTGGAAAGTCATTTAAAATTGTATGGTTTCTCTCAATAATGAAAGAAAAAAATGTTTTTCATATCCTTTTAAGCATATGCATTAAAAAAGTTGCAATATACTTGAATTACTTATTTATTTACCCTGTTTTCCTGTAATTTAACCTTGGGAAATTGTGTGTGGGGGGGGGGGGGGGGGTTAAATTCACAATTGGAAATATACACTGTAGACTTCAGAAGCCAAACCCTGGTAAATATGTGTCCCTAACTGGCCTCAACAAATGGGATAAGATAACATATGGCACAACAGTGTAAATTTTGCTAGCAAAATAACAGTGACAGGCCATGTCTACTAAGACTGGATTAGAACCTCTAAATAAGGCAAATGGTTGTGGGCCATTAAATAACTAATGCAGTCAACAAGGTGTTAACATATCAGCAGAATTTGAAAATGGTCTGAATATATGAATATATTTTAATACTGCAAAAAAGTACTCTAAGTACAAGGTGCTATTTGTACCTTTTATGCATAGCAAAGAAAAACCAAAATCTTACTTGTCCACTGGTACTTACTAGCCCTAGACTATTGTATATGTTATGATTTATCTGAGATATAAAGGGCATAGCAGTCTCAAGCTTTAGCCTTGAATGGGAAGAAAGCTAGGGACTGGACACAGAAGTATATACAGGTGCATTCCCAGCTAATGGCCAGAAACTTAAACCTTTGCTTCAGCTGATTTGTAAACACTGCAAATACGGAGTCCTGTTAACAGCATCTAGCGGAGACTGTGTATAACTATGTATTTATGTTTCTAACAAATTCCACTTGAAGTTTGCTCAGACAAAAATATGTTTCCTATTAAGTAGTTTACTTCATTAACCGGAAAAACCCTGTGATAAATGTGCTTTTTTTACATTCTCACTAAGAGTAATAAATCTCGTTTTGTGTAACTCAACATGCAACTTTTGTGACTTGAAGAAAGGTTTTAATTTGCTTACATTGGTCTTTTTTGAGTCATTAACATTTCCTTGGCACATACCAATCCAGTCTGGAAGCTAAACAAGAAATAGTAGTCATGAATGGTAAAAATTAGCATTTTTGTTTTGCACCATTAATGCATTATATAAAGTATTTAGTGATTATAGCTGGAGAGTGAAAACGGTTTCAGTCTTTGTTTACATAAATTAGTTTTTATTCATTATATTACTCAGTGGCATATTAATATAATCCAGTATCTCAGGGTTTGAGAGGTTAATTTTAAATGTAGGAATCAGCAAGAACATTAAAGGGACATTAAACACTTTGAGACTGCAGTCTAAAATACTGTATTATACATAGTAAAACAACTTTGCAATATATTTTCATTGTCTATTTTGCCTCATTTTCCTGTTATTTAATCTGAAAATTGTGGATATTCCAGTCCTGAAAACTAAAAGAGCATGATAGCATCAACAAGCCTAATCTTGCCACACATCTTTTTGTTAACATAATGAAAGTGGCAAGCCCTGTCTTCTCCAGATTCAAGTCTGGATTGGCTCTTCGAAAACTGTGGGTGGAGTTTTGACCATTAAAATAATATGCAGCAAACAAGGTGTTAATCTGTTCTTATTTCGTTTAGACTCTGGTGACATGTTAATCTTTTGGAAGATTGCAGAAAAATATTGTTATTAAGGATCTATCCTGTCTCCCATGCTATTCGCAATTTACTTACTACCACTGAGGGACATCATTAACCGACATGGCCTAAGGTATCATTGTTACGCTGATGACACACAACTCTACTTCTCCTTTGCTCCAGATACTACAGACCCAGCATGCCGCATAAACAATTGCTTAACAGACCTCATAGAATGGATGAATGCTAGCTGTCTCAAAGTGAACCCGGACAAAACAGAGTTACTCTTGGTGAGGGGACCCCTGGCATCAAAAATATTGCACGATCACCCAACTGGCCTGGAGCTTGGAGGCTCTAAACTTGTTAGTTCAGCAAAGGTACGAAACCTCGGAGTGCCGATTGACGCTGGACTATCTTTTAAACAGCAGATTTCCTCTGTAATAAAATCTGCCTACTTTCATCTGAAAAACGTAGCCAGGATACAACACTTAATTCCACCGGATGATATGCCAACATTAATCCATGCATTTGTATCCTCTAGGCTAGATTACTGCAATGCACTTTCCTTGGGCCTCCCAAAAAAAGAACTCCATCGCCTTCAGACTGTACAAAACGCAGCAGCCAGACTATTGACCAATCAAACTCGCTCCTGCCACATAACACCTGTTCTCCACTCCCTGCATTGGCTTCCAATTAAATGGCGAACATATTTTAAAATTGGCCTGCTGACCTTCAAAGCTTTAAACAACCAAGGCCCACAATACCTGAAAGAGCTCCTGACACCCTACATCCCATCCCGTTCACTTAGGTCAGCCAACACATTCCTCCTCTCAGTGCCAAGAATAAGGACAAACTCAGGCTCCAGAGTATTCGGCCATGCTGCCCCTACTTTCTGGAACTCTTTACCGTGCGTAATCAGAGAGGCACCGTCCTTACAGACTTTTAAAAAAAAAGCTAAAGACCCACCTCTTCCATCAGGCATTCAGTCCGCTTATCTGACCTTCAGAAACTCCTAACTTTTATGTCTTATGTTGGTATATTTGTAAAGTGCTTTGAGTCTCACAGGGAGAAAAGCTCTATATAAATCGCAAATTATTATTATTATTATATTATTATTACAAGATGTTTGCTGTCTCTTTAAGGAGCCAGACATATTTATTTTAGGAGACAAACCGTGCTGTTTTGTATATAGATAGATGCAGGATAAATGGAAACTTTAGGAAAAAGAAGTAAAATTCTAGGAATAGTGATTTGTTTTTAAAGGTATGTGGTATCTAGTTTGCCAGTGGCGCTTGTCTTATTTTATTATACTTGGATTTGAAAGACGTGCGATTAAATACTGAATTTCTATTTAAATAAATAAAGAACAAATTGGGGTTTCATGTCCCTTTTAAGCAAAATGAACATATAAAAAAAAGTTAAATGTGTCTAATAAAATTAGCAGATCACAAATTTCTGTGTTAAACTTATACTCTAGGAATTCTAGGAATAGTGGTTCCCAGGCTGATGATTTTTTTTTTTTTTTTTTTTAAGATATGTAGTATCTAGTTTGCCAGTGTTGTTGACTTATTTTATTATACTTGGATTTAAAGGGATAGTCTAGTCCAAAATAAACTTTCATGATTCAGATATAGAAAATGAAATTTTTTTTTTTTTCCAATTTACTTTTATCACCAATTTTTCTTTGTTCTCTTGGTAGTATTAGTTGAAAGCTAAACCTAGGAGGTTCATATGCTAATTTTTAAGCCCTTGAAGGCCACCTCTTCTCTCAGGGCATTTTGATAGTTTTTCACCACTAGAGGGTGTTAGTTCATGTGTATCATATAGATAACCCTGTGCTCACATACGTGGAGTTCAGATGAGCCAGCTCTGATTGGCTAAAATGGATGTCTATCAAAAGAACTGAAATAAGGGGGCAGTTTGCAGTGGCTTAGATACAAGGTAATCACAGAGGTAAAACGTGTATTTATATAACTGTGTTGGTTATACAAAGCTAGGGAATTGGTAATAAAGGGATTATCTATCTTTTTAAGCAATAAATATTCTGGTGTAGACTGTCCCTTTAAAAGAAATGTGTGATTCAAAACTGAATTTCTATCTAAATAAATAAAGAACAGTTTTGAAGGGCATGTCCCTTTAAGCAAAATTAACATTTAAAACAGTTGTGTGTATAACTTTAACTAAAACTAGCAGAGAATATGTCTGTGTAAAACTCACACTGTAGCATTAAATGGACACTAAAGGCAAAAATTAACTTTAAGAAGTTTTCCAATTTACTTCAATTATCTAATTTTGCACAGTCTTTTTATAAACACTTTGAGGCCCCAGCTCCTACTGAGCATGTGCGCAAGTTCATTAGGAATATGTATACTAGTCTGTGATTGGCTGATGGCTGTCACTTGCTACAGGGGGCCGCCAAATAGGGAGAAAATTGTCAGGAAAAAAATCTACTGCTTATTTGAAATTCAAAGTAAGTGTTATTGTATTGTCTTTTTATTATGCACTTGTTAATTATGCAATTCTACGGCATTGAATGGTCCTTTAAATGGAGATCTGTAAGAGTATTTTCTTATTGTCCAGTTGCTTATTCAAACTTTGTGTTTAACCTCTGCAAATGGGTTTACACATAGTTAAGGTCAGCTTCAGAGCAGTGATGCACTACTGGTTGCTAGCTGAACACATCTGATGAGCCAATGACAAGAGGCATATCTGTGTAGCCAACAATCAGCAGCTAACTCACAGTAGTGCATTAATGCTCTTGAGCATACCTAGGCATGCTTTTCAACAAAGGATACAAAGAGAACAAAGTACATTTTATAATACCAGTAAACTGAAACGTGTCTTAAAGTGAATGTAAATTTTGATGCTAAAGTGCCCGGTTTTTAAAAATTTGATTAAAAACAGGAGCACTTTCATTCATCAAAATTTACATTTCACTCGTTGTGAAGAAATACTTACCTTTTTAAACTTGACAGCAGCTCCAGCTTCCTACGGTCGTCGCAAGCCATTTCTGATGTCGGAAATGATGGATAGGTCATCCTCCAATCACGGCTTCCCCCCCCGGGGGAATCAGTGTCCGATTCAATGCCGTGATTGGAGGAAGCCGGATTAATCATTTTAGACCCAGGAAGAGGCTTTGCGACGGGTGGAGGAAGCTGGAGCTGCTGTCAAGATTAAAAAAGGTAAAACAAATTTCACAGCACGAGTGAAATGTCAATTTTGATGAATTAAAGTGCCCCTGTTTTTAATCGGATTTTTAAAAACCGGGCACTTTAGCATCAAAATTTACATTCACTTTAATAAAATTACATGTTCTTTCTAAATCATTTAAAGAAAATTTAGGTTATACCAAAAATGACGTTTTTAACTGTGCTTCATTTCATTCAACAACAAAAAAAAAATCTGTTTTTATGCTACATTATTTTGCTTATATTCTATTAATAGGATTAATTTCAGAAATTATACTACAGGACTTTCCCCCTTTTCTTAGACAATACTGTGTATATATCTTCATATCTAATTAGATGAATGGTTATTGAAGACTCATCTCCAGCAAAGAAACACAATTCACTATTAGTTTAATGTAAGTTACATCCCCTTTGGATAGATTTGCCAGCATCCCATTGTTTTATTTGTATTAATAAAGAATTGGACAGCTGCACGATACCTTATGGAATTCTTTACGTCAGATACAATGGGCTCTTTTAGTATTTTAGCCATAGGAAGAAAAAGAATAGCTCTGTTATAAATTGTTATGCTTTGTAAAGGCTGAGCAAGAGCACTTTTCAATAGTGCTATTTGCATGTAGAGTTTTAATTAAGAGATAACGGTCTCCACAGGTTGACTGCATAAGGCTGCAATATCCAGCAGAGAGATAAATGCCAGTGCCAAGTTTTACAGGTTGAGTAGCAAACAGGGGGTCTATAGTATAAAATGGATTTATAATTAAAAGCATGAACAAAAGTGTTGCAGAATTTTGTCCGGGTGTGCTAGATGAAAATGTAGTACCTTTTAAGTTTCTACACGACATTCTCTTCCTGCAGCCAAACACGCGCCATTGTTGGCTACCACGGGTATGATCATAGTTCACAAACATGTAGTATTAACCAAACATAGAATATGTTTTGTTCTGTTCCTGAAATAGCAAAATGTATCTGTAAGAAAACGTAAAGTTTTTAACTGTCTCTGATATATCCATGGCTGTGTGTGTGAATATATATATATATAATATATTGTGTGTGTGTATGTATGTGTATATATATATATATATATATATATATATGTATATTTGATTTATTTATATATATTTTCTCTAAATCCCATGAGATTAGAGTGTGCCTACTCTAATCTAATATAGTATGGATGTTTTTAGGTAGCCCTATCTAATATAGTAAGAGGAGTAATGTAACCTCCCGTTTATCCTGGTAAATAAGGTCTCATCCCAGATATTACATTTAATGCTATGTGGACTTCACTATGGAGAAGGGATTTACACAGAGGTAGTGACGTAAAAGACAATCCATTTGTGAGTTCTTCACATCTTAGTGACTGTAATAAAGTTCTGGTATTGATTGTTTTTTAACTACTGGGGGATAAAGTGCATGTTAAGTGTGGCATAGAGGCCTGTTAAAACCTTTTATATGCGTTTTTTAGTTGGACAATACCATTACACAGCAGCAGCTAATTCCAGTTCTGAAACTCACTAACAGGCCAGCAATAAATACATTCATATTCAATTAACCTAATTGAATTGCCTGCATTTAAAGTGATAGTAAATCAAAACCTTTAAAAAATGCTAGGTTTTACCATCACTAAAAATAAACTGGAGTTTGAGTGATCACTTATTAAAAAAAAAAAAAAATTCAGAGCCTCTGGCCGCCCACTGCATAGCACTCTTCTCTCAATGAGGTGATATTTCCACCTCTAAACCAATAGCTGTGCATGTCATCTGACAATGTAGCTAGCACGGCTATTGGTTTAAAAGGTGAAAATGTCACCTCATTGGCGAAGAGCGCAGTGCTGTAGCCGGACAGATTCTATGACTTTAGCGAGCTGCCGCAGCACAGACAAAATGAGTTTAGCACCCTTTTTTAATGCATAGGGGGAATTCTGCTTGTGCTCAGACATACTAGAGAGCATATAATGACACCTGTGTTATGCATGTGTGATGTATGCAGCAGTAAGGGTTGCTTTTACAAGTAAGTAGACAGCCATCAGATTAAAATGGGTTGAGCTTGCAGGGACATCAGATCTCCTTATTTTATTACATGTGCTTCTTTATATTATCTCTGTTTTTATACCAAATCCCTTCATTTGAAAATGATCATTGTCTCCTAACCCCAACTGGGAATGTAATGTCTTCTGCTGGCTATGTTTACATAACTTTTCTATAGCCAATCATTCAGTATAGTTAGGGATACTGCAGGCAAAATCAGCTATTTCAAATTCTGAAATAAAGGTAAATTAACTGTTTGTAAACAATTTAGTACACTCTAGCAGGCAAAATGGATTATTGGGAAAAAATTAAAGGGGATCAAAAAATGAGTGTACAATGTCCCTTTAAACTAAAAATAAAATGACCCTTATTCGCTGTTTCTTTAAGTACCAAACACACTGTTCCAGAGGTTTCCTCTGCCAGTGAGATGCATGCTGATGCGCATTACTTGACGTGCATATATTGTGAACACACATTTGGAGGGAATTGGAAAGCATTGGGAGACAGCAGCACCTTAGGTGATTTTACAAATGGTGAAGAATCTTATGTGGCTAAGTATTTTATTTGTATTCTTTACAAACAATTTATTTACAGCCTTTATGATTTTTTTTTGTACTTTATTTGTAAATTAGCATTTCAAAGAAATGAACTTGTATATAAATATTTATGCAACCTCATCTACCCACAACACTGACTTGCTTTAGACCAGGGGTGGTAGAACCTTTTTGAAAGTGTATGCCCAATTGACGATAATCTATAGATTTGTTTTTTTTTCTTGTGTGTGTCCAATACTGCTACATCTGCAGTAGGGGAAGGGGCTGCATTTTCAGATACAAATACTTGAACACAACTTAATGTTCTAGTTGTTCTAGCTGTATAATAAGTTATTGATGTAACCATCTATCTCTCGGTAAACATCAAATTGGCAAATCAGAAACTTAAAGGGACAGTCTAGTCAAAATTAAACTTTCATGATTCATAAAGGGAATACAATTTTAAATAACTTTCCAATTCACTTGTATCATCAAATTTGCTTTGTTTTCTTGGTATTCTTTGTTGAAAGCTAAACCTAGGTAGGCTCATATGCTAATTTCTAAAACCTTGAAGGCCGCGCCTTATTTCAATGCATTTGGCAGTTTTTCACAGCTAGAGGGCGTAAGTTCATGTGTGCCATATAGATAAATTTGCAACCACGCCTGTGGATTTACAAGTGAGAGGGCACTGATTGGTTAAATCCAAGTCTGTCAAAAGAAATTAAACAAGGGGGCAGTCTGCAAAGGCTTAGATACAAGGTAATCACAGAGGTAAAAATTATATTAATATAACCGTGTTGGTTATGCCAAACAGGGGAATGGGTAATAAAGGGATTATCTATCTTTTTAAACAAAAACAATCCCTTTAAACAATGTATTTGATACTACTGTACTTTATTTTTAAATTTAAAATCCTAATACTGCATGGTGTACAATAAAGACTTGTTTCTTCCTCATCTGCTGGTATAAGCATCTGATATTTTTAGCCGGGAAGCCTGCATAATCCTCAGCACGCTCATTATCACACA
>NC_069500.1:1175393698-1175411198 GCF_027579735.1 Bombina bombina
GAACATTGGAATGTGAAATATTCATATTTTCATGAGAATATGCGATTGGATTTGTGCAGGAATAAGGTGTTAGGTCCCCCTCCCTCTTTTTTCTCTCCATTGACTTCTATAGGGGAATACGTGAACGCACACTCAATATTCTGATTTCAGATTTTTGTGCTTGTCGGGTAAGCATGAGAGCGAAAACGGTTTACTTTAAACTCGTTATATGAGCACAACCCGACAAAAGCAAAAATCTTCTAGCGCAATTAATGCAAATCTCATATAAGTAAGTAAAAATAGAAAAATATTGGGTGTTAAAATTTACAGAAACAGTAATGATAAATAAGTGTGACAGGCTTCTGCTGATGTGGTAGAGCCAAAATAAGAATGTTTATGGATCAGGAGTAGGAATTAAAGGGTTATGAAACCCAATTTTTTGTTTAAAGATACTAAGATAATAAAGAAAAATTGATACTAGGAGTAAACTATAAATTTGCTTAAAATTGGATTCTTTATCTGAATCCTAAACAAAAAAAATAGGTTTCATTTCCCTTTAAAGGGACAGGGAAAACTATAAAATACTGGAAAATGAACACACAAATGCCCCATGATTCTCTGTTAAGGGACATAAAAGTAAAATTTAAAAAATGAGTTGCTTAGTTGAGAGCTGAAATTTGACTAGAGGCATTTTTGCAAAACCACTACCATTACCAAAATGACATCTGGGAAATATTATTGCATATTGTGGTAATTGCATGCTGTGGTAACCTTTCTTGTGTACTCATTTTCTCACGTGTACACTTGTACTGTATGTTCTTTTAATTGGGACTTTTTGTTTCCATGTATGTTTTTTTGTGAGATACCATAAATGGCTGAGGGTATTATGGATATAATAAGGTATTGTATTTCTTTAAAGGAACACTGAACCCATTTTTTTTCTTTCATGAATCAGAGCATGAAATTGTAAGCATCTTTCTAATTTACTCCTATTATCAATTTTTCTTTGTTAACTTGCTTATCTTTATTTTAAAAGCAGGAATGTAAATCTTAGCAGCCATCCCATTTTAGGTTCAGCACCATGGATAGCGCTTTTCTTATTAGAGGCTTACATTTACTCACCAATAAGCAAGCATAACCCAGGTTCTCAACCAAAAATGGGCCGGCTCTTATGCATCACCTTCCTGCTTTTTAAATAAACATAGCAAGAGAACAAAGAAAAATTGATAATAGGAGTAAATTAGAAAGTTGCTTAAAATTGCACGCTGTATCTGAATCATGAAAGAAAAAAAATGTGAGTTTAGTGTCCCTTTAATTCTTCTTCTTTTTTTAAATTCCCCTAAATTTTACATTTAGCAATGTTGTTTGTTACGGCACATATACACAGTCTGATTTTTACTACATTGTATTAATTCCTTGGCTGTCAGAGTGGGCTGTGACAAACTGCACAACACCCCTCTCTGGTAGCCAAAGGATTAACTGTGAAGACTGTAAATTCTGTTACTTTAAAAATTCAGTTTCTAAATCTTTGATAGTTAAAGGGAAGGTCAATTTTCATGTGAAAGTGCCCGGGTTTAAAAAAACTATTAAAAACAGGGGCACTTTCATTAATGAAAATTGACATAGCACCGTATTTTAAAAATACTTACCTTGTTCTTCTAAAACGCCGGATCCGATGCCCCGCCTGCTTCTTCCTGGTTTACTTACCCAGCAATCACGAAACCGCTTCCTCCAATCACGTCGTTGCCTCTGGAAATGATTACCCCGGGGGGAAGCTGTGATTGGAGGATGCCGGAATCGTCATGGCTGACGTATAAAGAAGCTTCCGACGGGCTAGTGAAGCACTGGAGCGGCTTCAAGAAGTAAAGGTAAGTATATTTTTAAAAAACGGCTGAAATGTCAATTTTCATGTTTTAATAGTTTTTTTTTTAAAAAAACCGGGCCCTTTCACATGAAAATTAACCTTCACTTTAAAAAGCGTGAAAAAAAAATTTAAGAACACCCCACTCTGCTAAAGTACTTATCATGATTTAAATAAAGCTTTCCATTAAAAAATGCAAAACATTCATATAAATAAAATACTTTTGTTATCGAATTACCCTCTTTCTCTTGTCATTTTTTTGAAATGCACTTCAGGAGAGTATAGTGAGGTGGGTTTAGGAGTTTGAACGTGTCTTGAGCACTATATGTACAGCATTGTTGCAAACACTGCTGCCATTTAGTGCTGTAGAAAAATGCACACTCCTGAACCTACCTCTGTATTGCTGTCATGGATGGAAAGGAGCTAAGTATTAACAAATGATACTAGGAGAAAGTGGCTACTATGAACAGAAAGATAAACTGATAAATGTTTTAAGGACAATACACTCTGAAGTTTCATTTTTAATTTCATGTCCATTATTAACTTTTTTTTCCCATGTAGACATTGATTAACGTGGTCTTTATATAGTGCTCTTTTGTGCAGAACGTATAGATGTGTGTTAGTTAATGGGACAGTTCACCCAAAATTTTTCTCCACTTTAAATTATTCCCAATGATCCTTTTACCTGCTAGAGTGTATTAAATTGGTTACAAGTAGCCCCTTTACTCCTATTTCAGCATTTGAAATAGCTGATTTAGCCTGTGGTATCGCCACCTATACTGAACAAATTAATACTGGAGTATAGGCTATTGAATAGCCTAAGTATACACAGCCAGCAGAAGAGATTACACTCTCAGTGGGATGCAGGATAGTTAAGTAATAAAATTATCATTTTCCATTGTTCTCTCTATGTATTGAGCTTTGGTGTTCCAGCCAAATAAAAGATAAGGAAGCAAGTCTGTTTACACAAACTTAGAACATAATGAGATCTGATATCACCTGTAAGTTCAACCCATTGTAATAAGCTGTGGTTTCAAAGCACAAAATCAGCTACTTCATATACACAAATAAGCATGAAAATGGAATTTCTCAAATTTTTTATACTCTGCAGTTGGTATAACAAGTCATTTAAAATACATTAATGGAAAAACAATTTTACAGTGTACTGTCCCTTTAATGTCCCTTGTACACATTAAAGTCAAGTGATGACTAGGGATGGGCGAATGTGTAAATTTTCAAATTTCGAATGTAGAACGAATGTTATTACCGAAATTCGAATTCTAAATCCGAATGTCGATAAGAACGAATATTCTTAAAAATTCGAAAATCGAATGTTATTTAGTTTTTGAATGTCACTTTCGAATTTGAATGTTTATAATTATATCGAATGTCCACATTCGAAATTTCAAATTTAACATTCTATTTAACAAATACTATTCAGAAATTCAATAGTTCATGTGGTAGGGCGGGAATCTAGTAAATTGATACATAATAGATACAAATATATCATTTCAAATGTTTCCATATAGAATATTGCATAATTCAAATATTACATTTAAAGAAAGCATTAGAAATAGTATTACAAACATATAAATTCGAATTTTTCGAATTCGAATATAAATTCGAATTTTTCGAATTCGAATATTGCATAATTCGAATATTAGATTTAAAGAAAAAGCATTAGAAATACTATTACAATCTAAATTCAAATTTTTCGAATTGGAATACACGTATTGCATAATTCGAATATTACATTTAAAATAAAAGCATTAGAAATACTATTACAATCTAAATTTGAATTTTTCGAATATTGCATAATTCGAATATTACATTTAATAAAAAAAAGCATTAGAAATAACATTACAATCTAAATTCAAATTTTTCGAAAATAATATTTTTGAATGTAATCGTAAAATTCGAAACCGAACATTCGAAAATCGAATGTTAGAATGTTACGTAAACATTCAAAATTCGATTCGAACGAACAAATGTGTTAAAATTCGTGCCGTTTTTCGAATGTTGCGAAACATTCGCCCATCCCTAGTGATGACAATGAGGTAAACTATTCATCATTTGTATTTATGAAACTTGCAGTATTTGTACCTAGTTAGTGTATGATAAACAATGATACTTACAAATGGCTGCCGAGAACAAAAATAAGTTAACTTCCTCATACTTCTTTGTCAGACCATTTGCTGTGGATTTATAAAGAACTATTTTGTAGACTTACTAAAGGAAATCACCAGTTTACTGACAACTAACTGCTCTCTAGCACACATACTGCAGTTATCATTTTATAGTTCAGTCGTCTTTTGTATGTGGCATATTATCTCCCCCCAAGCTGATAACCCTGCTAAACACGTGTATCTTTATTTTTCTTTTTTTCTTTCTTATCAGATGTAGCAAGTTTCACCTCTGACTGAAACCCTTTGATAAATTTGCCGTCATTAGAAATCTTTGCTTTTATGTAAACTGTTTTATTTTGCACTGCATTAAAATATAATTGGTCTAAACTGTGTTCCAATTATGTTTTTGTTGTTGCTAACATACAGATTATTTTTTTCCTATGACAAATGATCTATATTGCTCTTGATTGCATTTTTCTACGTGTGAATATGATACTAATTTAATATAGCGCAGACCTCAGCTTATCATGTTGTTTGACCATTTTGAAAGAAACATTAGTGACTGCATATTAAATATAGTTTTGCTGTGTTAGCTTTGACAGCTTATAAAGTAAAATTGGAAAGATACAGAGAAGATTAGCTTGCCCTCCGTGCAAGGCAGACAGGCATATTCCTGATGCATTCTATATTGTTGTTATAGATTAATTAATAATTTAGGCTTGGAACAAATCCAGAAAATCTGGAAAATTCAAGTTTCTCTATTGACAGGATGATCTCCACTTTTAAAGGGCAATTGTTAGCGCTGCGGAATGTGTTGGCGCTCTACAATAACCGATAATAATAATAATTGTACTCCAAAAATTTCTGTCATCTAAAGAGTGCAGAATTTAAGATTATTAGAAAACAAACATACTGAGAAAAGGTTAAGAGTAAAAGCATTTAAATGAACACTGCCATTTAGTGTACTTTTCACAAATCTTTATTGGCAAGTTCCTCTGCTTTAGTGAAGGAGATAGACATTCCTCTACAAGTATGACAAGCAAACATTGCTTATTGAGGACAAGAAAATAATTTCAAACAAAAACATGAAATATATTTTAAAAATGCAATCTTTTAGATCAGTGATGGCCAACTTCCTAGCACATAGGGGTCGCATATCAATATTTTAAAAGCCTTAAGGGCCACATATAAATGTATGACCATTAAACAAATAAGTAATACATTTCCTACAAATGTTCAGTGCCACAAGGCCAGATTTAGGTAAGATTGCAGGGTACTTTGTCTGCTGTTCTTCCCTGCAGAGGGCTCATTTGAGTTGTGCTCACACCAAAGCACCAATTTATTTTTGGCCACAAAAACTATGGTTTGCATTGTTCTGCGTTTTTGTTAACATGTAGCCCGTGGAAAGCTAGTTGGACATCCCTGTTTTGGATAAAACAGGGAACAAGTTGACTCAAATGTCCATTTAATTAACCAGTCATGGGGGCATATTTATCAAGCTCCCCGGTGCTCCATAACCTGTCCGCCTGCTCTGAGGCGGCGGACAGAAATCAACCTGATCGAATATGATCAGGTTGATTGACACCCCTGCTTGCGGCCGATTGTCCGCGAATCTGCAGGGGCGGCATTGCACCAGCAGTTAACAAGAACTGCTGGTGCAATGATAAATGCCGACAGAGTATGCTCTCGGCATTTATCGATTTGCAGGGGACATGATCCACTATATTGGATCATGTCCGTTCGCGCCATATTAAATAGGCCCTATGGTCTTGGACTATTTATGTATCCTCAGACTTTCCTTTGACATCTGAAAGGACCTACTCAAAATGGAGAATGTTTCAGACACTACCCCATATTTCTACTCATTACTTCTCTCTAATACCTCTCTAATTCATCCTTGCAGTATATGCCATTACTGTCAGTACATACTGACAATTCCCTGCTCCCTATCACATTCATACTTTAAAATGTGAAAAAAAAAAGAACCTTAATGAACTTGACGAATTCTGTAGAGGTCTTTTTACCACATGATTTTGTTATTTTAAGCTATTCTATTTTATAGATTGAAACCTTTATAAAGAATCTGTTATGGACTCACACCTTCTCAATCACAGTGTTACTTTCCCTTTGAAATAATATGATATTCTCAAATTTTTCATCTTTTAAAACATACTGACCCCTTATCCATAAATGTATTAAATATTTCCCAACTCGTTCTCATTATTTCTTGGTAAACAGTTTTTGTCTTTGTAATATATATATATTTTCAAATGCTTAAAAATAACACACCAAAAATATTATATAAAGAACAGTTGTTGAAAGGGCCATAGTACATATTAATCCAGTAGACCTTGCATACGATTTTTGTACAAATAAAATGTATCAGAATTTGCTTTAATACAGGGAGTGCAGAATTATTAGGCAAGTTGTATTTTTGAGGATTAATTTTATTATTGAACAACAACCATGTTCTCAATGAACCCAAAAAACTAATTAATATCAAAGCTGAATAGTTTTGGAAGTAGTTTTTAGTTTGTTTTTAGTTATAGCTATTTTAGGGGGATATCTGTGTGTGCAGGTGACTATTACTGTGCATAATTATTAGGCAACTTAACAAAAAACAAATATATACCCATTTCAATTATTTATTTTTACCAGTGAAACCAATATAACATCTCTACATTCACAAATATACATTTCTGACATTCAAAAACAAAACAAAAACAAATCAGTGACCAATATAGCCACCTTTCTTTGCAAGGACACTCAAAAGCCTGCCATCCATGGATTCTGTCAGTGTTTTGATCTGTTCACCATCAACATTGCGTGCAGCAGCAACCACAGCCTCCCAGACACTGTTCAGAGAGGTGTACTGTTTTCCCTCCTTGTAAATCTCACATTTGATGATGGACCACAGGTTCTCAATGGGGTTCAGATCAGGTGAACAAGGAGGCCATGTCATTAGATTTTCTTCTTTTATACCCTTTCTTGCCAGCCACGCTGTGGAGTACTTGGACGCGTGTGATGGAGCATTGTCCTGCATGAAAATCATGTTTTTCTTGAAGGATGCAGACTTCTTCCTGTACCACTGCTTGAAGAAGGTGTCTTCCAGAAACTGGCAGTAGGACTGGGAGTTGAGCTTGACTCCATCCTCAACCCGAAAAGGCCCCACAAGCTCATCTTTGATGATACCAGCCCAAACCAGTACTCCACCTCCACCTTGCTGGCGTCTGAGTCGGACTGGAGCTCTCTGCCCTTTACCAATCCAGCCACGGGCCCATCCATCTGGCCCATCAAGACTCACTCTCATTTCATCAGTCCATAAAACCTTAGAAAAATCAGTCTTGAGATATTTCTTGGCCCAGTCTTGACGTTTCAGCTTGTGTGTCTTGTTCAGTGGTGGTCGTCTTTCAGCCTTTCTTACCTTGGCCATGTCTCTGAGTATTGCACACCTTGTGCTTTTGGGCACTCCAGTGATGTTGCAGCTCTGAAATATGGCCAAACTGGTGGCAAGTGGCATCTTGGCAGCTGCACGCTTGACTTTTCTCAGTTCATGGGCAGTTATTTTGCGCCTTGGTTTTTCCACACGCTTCTTGCGACCCTGTTGACTATTTTGAATGAAACGCTTGATTGATCGATGATCACGCTTCAAAAGCTTTGCAATTTTAAGAGTGCTGCATCCCTCTGCAAGATATCTCACTATTTTTGACTTTTCTGAGCCTGTCAAGTCCTTCTTTTGACCCATTTTGCCAAAGGAAAGGAAGTTGCCTAATAATTATGCACACCTGATATAGGGTGTTGATGTCATTAGACCACACCCCTTCTCATTACAGAGATGCACATCACCTAATATGCTTAATTGGTAGTAGGCTTTCGAGCCTATACAGCTTGGAGTAAGACAACATGCATAAAGAGGATGATGTGGTCAAAATACTCATTTGCCTAATAATTCTGCACTCCCTGTATTGTATGTTGAAAAATACGGTATGTTGGCAAAAGTTCTAAAGTTGATACATCATAGCTTTAATTTCCCACCAAAACCTTTGCCTTCCAGGATATCACTTTACATATACTAAATTCCCCCAATGTTTTATTATTTTAGGACTCTGTATTATTATTTAGGACATTTTAGGCAACAATACACATTCTAAAAGATGAGACGTTAAACAAATAGTGAGCCATTAATCTATCTGTTCTATATCATTATTTTGCTTGTTTTTGTGATGGCATAATTGCCTCAGAAAGTGCTATGAATAACTATTTTAGCTCACACTTCAGCATTACAGATTTATCTACAAGATGTTTTAAAGGGACAGTCTAGTCAAAATTAAACTTTCATGATTCCAATAGGGCATACAATTTTAAACAACTTTCCAATTTACTTTTATCATTAAATTTGGTTTGTTCTCTTGGTATACTTTGTGGAAAGCTAAACCTAGGTAGGCTCATATGCTAATTTCTAAGCCGTTGAACTGCCTCTTATCTATGTGCAATTTGACAGTTAAACACTGCTAGTTCATGTGTGTCATATAGAGAACATTGTGCTCACTTCCGTGCAGTTATTAAGAGTCAGCACTGACTGGCTAAAATGCATGTCTGTCAAAAGAACTGTGATAAGGGGCAGGCTGCAGAGGCTTAGAAACAAGGTAATCACAGAGGTAAAAAGTATATTTATAATTGTGTTGATTATGCAAAACTGGTAAATGGGTAATAAAGGAATGATCTATATTTTTAATAAATACAAAAAAGTTTGCAGTACACTGTCCCTTTAAGTAATGTAAGTTACCAGACACAACAATATCAGTGTACGTGTTACATTTATTTTACGTTATACATACAAGATGCCTTTTTACAACCATATTGTCTGTATCAACCTCTTACAGACCTCTCAATTCTGCTTTCTCTTGTTGAAGCAGTTGAACCACTATGTGTTGTGAAGAAGTATAGGAAGTGAAAGAATACGAACCCGAGTGAGTCATTTATCACAAATGCAAACATGGCATCATGAGCTCTATGAAATTGACTCTCTTTGCTATGTGAAATTGCTTTTTTCCCCATATGAAAAATGTCTCTCTTTTTCATGAAAATATTATGTTCCTACTCATTGTGCCATGACATTGTCGAGAACTAATGGCTTCGATTTTTTTTTTTTGTGTGTGTAGAAAACTCATTTAAATGGTCTTATGAAAAAGATATTTTATTGTCAGAATGCGTTTTTTTTCTAGTGTAGTATTGGATATGTGTGTGTATGTAACTATGTGTAATATATATATATATATATATATATATATATATATATAGATACTAGGGCTAGGGGGCACTCAGAATGCTAATGGGTACCGTGTTATATGCTAGCAATCCTAAAAATTATATATATTATACTAGAAAGAAAGAGCTCTACCAAATTCTAGAGAGCTAAAGCGGATTACAGGCCACACCATATCACACCCACACTATATTAATAAAGGAGATATCCTAAACAGGTATCCTGAACATATATATATATATATTTATTAAAAACAAAGCAAAAAACAGATACTGTGAAAGTGGCCAATAACACAATTCAAGTGTAGTGCACTACCAACAGGAAATTTTTCTAGCATGCTATGGATTATTGAGCCGGCTCATAAAAGTTCATCTCTGCTACCTGGCACTTGAGTGTTAATACACGCTCCGGTTGTTAGTGAACAAAAATGCCGTCCTTGATTCTCCTTAATTATTTTATTACTGATCCGGTACCGGATTTCAAAGATATATGCGAGAGTCAATGTGTGGCAAATAAACAACCAGTCGCTCCAATCACATATGCTGCATTACAGCAATCCTCAGGGTGCAAGGCTTACTGCTGCACGGCTTACCTTCACTTCATTCACACACTCAATGGGTATTACCAGACAGGATCCCTTCCGCGGTGTGTCTCACTGTGATGTGTACGGCCGATGCAGCTCTTCACTTGCCCAGATTGTAACACTTGATATTGTTATCACCAACCTCACAGCTGTTTCACCATGCTGGCGTCCTCCACGCTGTGTCTGTTCCAAACATTATGCGTTTCGCCCCTCCCCCTTTCCGGGCTGAGCTCAGGGCTTCATCAGATGTGTCAGGTTAGACAGCTGAGCTGGATTTTAAACACTTGTGCGGATACAATGTTACAACCCCTTCTAAGGTTTCTTAAAGGGGACTGATGTTATGCATGTTAATACATTGGCTTCAAATTGATAACAGCATTTAAATACAAACAACTAAACTATATATTTGTGGCTATTTACAATTCCCAAACTTTTATGTTGTGGAAATTACAATACAGATGATGACAGTCAGCACTAACATTTCTACTTTAACATCGATTAGCAGATAAGTAGTTCACTATACCATACAGTGCTACAATTTGTATTGATTTATTCTTAGACACATGATAAAACGTATCTTTTCCACAATGTTTAGTAGGATTACAGAGTATTTACAGAAAACAAGAAAATTCAATTTTTTCATTCAAGCCCAGAGGAGAGAGGGTGTTGAGTCTATACATCCAATGTGACTCATGTTGGAGTAATAGTTGATCAACATTACCCCCTCTCCTTCTGGGCTTGATATGCTCAATACCTAGTACCCTGAGATGAGAGAAGTCAGAGTTGTGCATTGTTTGGAAATGTCTAGCCACCGGGCTATCTGACTCCTTATCCTTAATGCTATCTCTGTGTTCTCTCACCCGTTCCTTTAGTTCTCGTGTAGTTTTCCCAATGTAAAATTTGGGCGACGAGCAGTGTAACATATAAATAACATTTGTGGTGTTACAGATTATTCTTTCATTTATGTGATATGACCTACCTGAATATTCTGTGCAAAAACTTGAGGCTTTAACTATGTACTTGCAGTACACACATCTACCACAAGGTTCACACCCTTTCCTAGTCTGTGCTTGTATTAGCCAATTTTTGGGAGTATCTCTTTGGCACACACTATGGACTAATCTGTCTTTTATACTTGGTGCTCTCTTAGCGGTGAGAAGAGGATATTTAGAAATATATTTGGCAATAGAATTATCATTGGACAGAATGTGCCAATGTTTTTTAAGAATATCACGCAATTTATTCCAATGGGTATTGTATTTAGTGATAAGACAGATTTCATTATCTCCTTTTGGTTTTTCAACTGCCTTATATAGTAATTCATTTCTTGGTGTCTGCCTAGCTCTCAACCTGCCTTTTCTCACCTGGTTTCTAGAGTAACCCCTCTGAAGAAATCTCTGCGCCATATCACTGGCCTGACTTTCAAAATCTGACTCAGTGGAACAGCATCTCTTGAGCCTCAAGAACTGTCCCACCGGAATGCCATTTTTGAGGGCTCCAGGATGATGGCTGGAGGCATTTAACAAATTATTAGTTGCTGTTTCCTTCCGAAACACTTTAGTTTTTAATGATCCATTCTCAATAGTCAATTTGAGATCCAAAAAGGTGGCTTCCTTATCGCTAATTTGATGAGTTAAGAACAAGTTCCTATTGTTCTTGTTCAATATCTCAACAAATTTGTCTGCTGATTCTACATCCCCTTTCCACAGCACTAGGATGACATCCTAGTGTTGTGGGATTATTCCTTCTTAATAAAGAAAGGGAATTCAGCACTCTTTTAATGTGAACACTTTCCATAAAAAGTTACACGCAAACCCATTCATGCATATTCTTAAGATATGAAACATTTAGGATACATCATATTGCACATGAAATTTCACACCTAATGTTACAATCTTATGTGAGCTGATTATAGACCTATACAATCATAGTATTAAACAGAGAAGCCTGTATTATTGTAATGTGCTTAAAAATAATGACAGGAAGACAACCGTCCATTTAAATGGTGAAAGTAGCCATATTGGGCATGGAGGGATAAACGCAGAACCCAAAAATTCCGGTAAGTTCAACCGCGGTATCCATCGCACTTAAGGTTAGACCGGACAGTATTAGAACTATGAAAGTCAGTGTTGTAATGCTTACGTGACCAAAATAACCAATCTTGGTCCAATCTAAGATTTTCCCTTCGTCCCAGTCTGGGAACGGGATCCAGGTTTTTATCTCTAGTTTTTCCAGGGTCTGACCTTCAAAGCAGTATCCTTATCCTTTGGATCAAGAGGACATGGTCATAACGATCATAGACCTGAAGGATGTGTATTTATTGCTCCCATGATTCGAGATCTTCTCAAGTTTATTAATCTCATCATCCTAGAAATACTTTTGGGTCTTGGGATATAGCAATGGTGCCTTTCTGTACAATATATGGTTCAGGTGTTCTCCTTCCTTGGAGCATTTTCTCTTTCAAGAGATCTTACCCAATCTTTTTTTGATAGATGGGGAATACTGGCGTGGCCTAGTGGTTAGAACCGATGCTTCTGGAATGTAAGGTTGTGAGTTTGAATCCGGCTCGGTATGTCTGCTTTGCATACATGACCATCTATATGTTTTAAAAATGAATCTGGATAAGAGTTCCCTTGTTCCATTCCCAAGGGTGATTTTTTTTGGAGGACCTTAATAGATTCTCTATATTGGAGAAGATTCTATCAGAGGTCAGCTAATCAAGGATTTATTCCTTTTTCTGTCGCTGCTGTCTTCGATCCGGTCAACAGCAAGCCTTAATGGCCTGGTTGATAACTTGCCTATCTTGCAAGGGTTGAGATTTTGAATCTAACTGCAGTTGATTTTCCCTTCACTTTTCAGTGACTCTATGTATGGAGGGAATTGGTCTTATGGTTTCCATGGACATCATTCACCTTTTGCTATTTTCCATACAATGGAGATCCTTCTGATCTGTCTAAGGAGATAGATCTAGATCAATCATCAAGAGATTTTCTTCCGTGGGGATTTTTCTGGAGTATCTGTCTCAGGGCGCGTGCTTCTGGAGACATTCCTGGGTGATATGATCACAGACGCCAGCCTACTGGGCTGGGAAGCAGTCTTGAACTCATTTAAGGCATGGAAGTGTCTGCCTTCCTCTTTAACATCTTGGAGTTGAAAGAGATTTGCTTTGTTTTGATGGCTTGACCTCAGTTGTCTTTAACTTGTTTCCAGTCGGACTAGGTCTCCTCAGTAGCTTATGTCAGTGACCATGCTGTCTAAAGCACTGTATTAATCCTAGTGTCTCTTTGGAGGTGTGGGCTCGTTCACTCTAGAATCCAGTTAACTATGCGGTGCATGGATATTATTTAATACAGAGGGACTTGGAGTTCCTTAGTCATAGGAGGTGACTTGGATTGTCTGTGAACGGGGGCTCACGATAGTGGTTTATCATTTACTTTCCAGGGGTGTACAACTGGGATTTGGATTCTGAACAGACAGATATTTCACCCGGGGAGTGGGACTCTCCTCCCGGAGGTGCTCTCCGGGCATACCTTTACAATGGGTGGTTCCTAGAATGGATTTTTAAGGGGGGCTCGGCAGAACACCAAGCTTCCAAGTTAGTTCATGATCTAGTGATCCGTAGACCGTTCTGATATATGTTCTGCTGGTGTTCCTGGGATTTCAATTTGGCATCCCTGTTTCCTCAGTTTGCTTCCTTTTACGAGTTATTGCTCATGTCAAACATGAGAGAGCATCAGTAATTCTGATAGTTCCTGTGTGGCCTCGCAGGATTGGGTAGGCAGTCCTAGCTGAGAAACGTCTATCTCACCTTGGAAGTTTCTTCTGAGGAAGGACCTTTTAATTCAGGGTCTTTTCCTTCTCCCAAATATCATTTCTCAGAATCTGACTGCTTGGAGAGTGGACGCTTAGTTCGGTTTAAGCGGTCTTTGAGATCAGGTTTCTGACTTGTAGACTTTTTCTTGAAACATTTACCATAGGATATGGCATAAATGTCTTTATTGTGTGAATCGGTAGGCTATTCTAGAAATAGGGTCAGGATTCTTAGTATTTGCCCTTTCTACGGGACGGTCTGGAGTTTCACGAGTCAGTTCTCTGAAGGGTCAGATTTCTGCATTATCTTTCTTGCTGCATAAGCGTCTGGAGGGCGTGCCAGATGTGACATTTTTTTGTCAGGCCTCGGTCAGAATCAGTCCTGTGTTTGTCTATTGCTCCTCCTGGGAGCCTTATCTTTTGTTCTTAATGTTTTGCAGCAAGCTACGTTGGGACCATTGCATTCCATAGATATTATTGATTATCTTGGAAGGTTTTGTTTATTTTTGCTATCACTTCTGTTTGGAGATTGTCGGAACTCTCAGCTTTGCAGTGTGATTCGCCTTATCTTATCTTTCATGCCGATAAGGCGGTCCTTTGTACTAAGTTAGGTCCATTTCTAAAGTAAAATTGTTGTTCCTTCTATTTGTCGTAGTTCCTCTTTTCTGAAGAACATTTGTTGCACAACTTGGTGGTTGTGAGTGCTTTACAATTTTATTTACAGACAACTATGGATTTCTCCAGTCTTCTGTCCTGTTGGTTTGTTTCTATGGGAAGCGTAAGGGTCAGAAAGCTTCTGTGACTTCTCTTTCTCTCTGGTTGAGAAGTATAATTGATTTTGCTTATGAGACTGCTGGGCAGCAGTCTCCTGAGAGAATTACAGCTTTTTCCACTAGAGCTGTCTCTTCTTGGGTTTTCAAAATTGAAGCTTCTGTAGATTGGATTTTCAAAATTGAAGCTTCTGTGGAATGGATTTTCAAGACTGCAACTTGGTCCCTATCAAAATTTTACAAATTGGATTATTTTGCCTCGACTGAGGTTCTTTTGAGAGAGAGGTTCTTCAAGCAGTGGTGCCTTCTGTTTAGGTTACCTGTCTTGTCACTCCCTAATCATCTGTGTCCTCTAGCTTGGGTATTGATTCCCAACAGTAATTGATGATTCCGTGGACTCACTGTGTCTTAAGAAAGAAAACAAAATGTATGCTTTCCTGATAAATTTATTTATTTCTTGACACGGTGAGTCCACGGCCCTCCCTGTTTTTCAGACAGTTTATATATATATATATATATATATATATATATATATATATATATATATATATATATATATATATATATATATATATATATATATATAAATTCAGGCACCTCTGCACCTTGTGTTATTTCCTTTCTTTCCTTTTCGTTCGGTTGAATGACTGGGGGTTGTGGGAAGGGAAGTGATACTTAACTTTAGCTTTGCTGTGGTGCTATTTGCCTCCTCCTGCTGGCCAGGAGTGATATTCCCCAACAGTAATTGATTTATCAGGTAAGCATTAATTTTGTTTTTCCCCTTTAACACTTTAACAAATCACTAACCAGTGGTACGAACAAAACTTCTAATAATAAAAGATCAATGTTTAACACCTTTGTGGTGTCACCCTTAAGCTTGACATGTTATCGCCAATTTAAAGGGACATTAAACACTAATATAAAATTATAAATCGTATGTATAAAAAAAAAGTCTGCAATATACTTTCATTATTTATTATGTCCCCTTTTCCTGCAATTCCATTCTGAAATTGTGAGCTTTTCCGTTCCTGTTAGAAAGTGCAGAACACTGTTAAATACAGCACAACCATTGGCTGCACACTCTCTAGTGACCTATTTATAATTGTCCCTAGTTGGCCATAGCAGAGAAGGTAACCAAGTTACTACATGGCAGCTCCCATTGTATTATAGACACTAAAACTTTACACTTATTTTGTCACTATTAAAACAACTAATGCAACTTTAAAAAATACATCTACATATTATTCTCAATCGTTCCTTTGAATGCATCATTCTATCTAGCATTTATCTAGTGTTTAATGTCCCTTTAATAGCTGGTGGGAAATGAATATATCAATTTATAGTGAAATAGCAAATGCTTTAGTAGACTAACATTGAATAAAGAGAAATTCTAATGCAAACATAACACTCTTATTCTTTGAAGCAGATATTTTTTTAATAACAGATTCTGGCTTTGTTTAACCCTCATATATTTGCCAAACATGTAAATAAAGTCGCTGTTAAATGCCACAAGCCATGCAGCTTCTAAGCAGGACACAGAGGTGTAAACTAATGAGACTGGCAATCCTGATTGGGTAACCAGCTGTGTCCTGCTTGGGATCTTTAGTAAGCTAGGGTTGGTTATCCAGATATGACATGTTCTTTACAAGTAAGATCACATAATCTAAACATTATAATGTCCCTTTAAAGGGGCAGTCTAGTCAAAATTAAACTTTCATGATTCAGTTAGGGCATGCAATTTTAAACAACTTTCCAATTTACTTTTATCATCAAATTTGCTTTGCTCTCTTGGTATTCCAAGTTGAAAGCTAAACCTAGGTAGGCTCTTATGCTGATTTCTAAGCCCTTGAAGGCCTTCTCTTATTTCAGTGCATTTTTACAGTTTTTCATAGCTAGAGGGCATTTGTTTATGTGTGCCATATAGATAACATTGTGCTCACGCCCCCTGGAGTTACCTAGGAGTCAGCACTGATTGGCTAAAATGCAAGATAATCACAGAGGTAAAAAGTATATTAATATAATTGTGTTGGTTTTGCAAAACTGGGGAATGGGAAATAAAGGGTTTATCTATCTTTTTAAACAAAAACAAAAAGGAGTAGACCGTCCCTTTAAGACCACTATGCTTATATTCAGACATATTATCTGTAAAATAATCATAAACTATAAAATGAAATGGTCCCCTATTAGGTAGCATATATTTTTAGATCGGCATGACGCACTCTAAGTCTCCAGTTACTTCTGTTCTAAAAAAGTGATGCCATTAATCTCTTCCATTCTCATGGGGATTCTAAGATTGTTCCCCAAGAGGATAAGTTTAAGGTGGTAGCTTACATCAAGTGGTGCAATATTAAGAGATCTCCACATCTATAAATCATACATTCATTCTTACACATGAGTTTAAAGCTAGCATTGACCATTAAAACAAGGGGGAAACATTATTTTTGAAATGGAAGGCTCCATTTATGAAGTTGAATGTGCTTAATCATGTGGAACAACTTGTGGCAAATAAAGTCTTCTTATCTACTGTCAGAAAACCATATTTTAAATATAGAATTAAGATTCGATCTGAGATGTACATGTAGGAATAATGAATGTATTACTGCTGGCTTTAATCTATTCGTCCAGAGACCTCTACTTCAATGATATCAACTTAAAACAGGACCGAGCCGTCTAAATTAGTGACAGTGGAAAATCAAAGTGTGGGTCTCCTGTGCACTTTGTGCTCCATGCATGTAGTATTTACCATTTCATGAATGCTGTGTATCCTTTTCTGAATTTCAGATGTGGCTTGCAGAATCAAAATCTTCTGCGCTAAATAATATTTTATGACTGCTCAGCAGGACACTCTGTGTTTTAGTGGAAGGGATTTTATTTCCAATAAGCAGAGCCACACAGGTTTTCCGGGCAAGATTATTTGTATCTTTTTTTCCCCTTGCATTTGCTGAGTATATTTGTCGTGGGCGCATTGGTGACATGAATCATGCTGTCACAAGACCATTAGGAACACACCGAAGCGGCTATCCTCATGTTGAAAGGATGCAGCAAGCTGACTAGAAGACACATCAGGCTCTCCCTGCCTCTCACTAGACCTGGGATTCCTATTGT
>NC_069500.1:1175418698-1175483698 GCF_027579735.1 Bombina bombina
ACCACCAATATGTGCCATTGTTAAGGACTCTGTAATTAGTTATTCCACGTTGTCCACGAGCATTGACTAAAATAAAGGTTATGCATTATGTGTGTGCTATCTAAATTTGTTAATCCTTAAATACTTCTTGTATGCATAATGTAGTAGTTTTTGCACGTGTCACAACTGTCTGCTGGTCCCCCAGAGCACTGCATTTATAGAGACTCTCGCAAGGCTATCAGTCAAGGAATGAAACCACTGCTGGGAGTTTCTTATGCTGCGGTTATTTAACCCTTTGATAACCCGAGGGTTCGAGGCAATCATGGTTTAAATTGATGGTGTGTATTCTGGGTAGTTAAGGGGTTAAATCACCTCTCCATGTGTTTCTAAAAATCACTGATTAGGTTTTACAAGCAGAGTTTGTTTTCTGGTTTCTACATTTTTGGGATTGTTCCAAGACTTTAACAAAGTTGTCACGGCCTTATTAAAAATAAATATATAAATATATATTTTACAAATTTATATTTAAATATACAGCTATAAATTTGTTTAATAGGATATTAAATGTGCTTTAAAAAAAATTATAGTTTAAAATCTGGACAGTCCTTGTTATTTGTATGCAGTCTGCCAGTGATTTGAAAGAATGATTTAAGAACTGATGAGCACGACAGGTCTGTCCTATTTCAAGTTTTATTCTGGCAGTAGTTGATTGCATGTTGTAGACTTATAAATATGATCGACTTTTCGCTACGTGTCCAAGACCTGCAGTGAAAATACTTAAGAAAGAACAAGTAGATGTCCTGGAGAATTGGACTTCCTAGTTCTTTAAATGGGCTCAGCATTTCTATCAGGCTTGTACAGCTGGACTTTGGCTGTAATTGCTGTTAGGATGAGATGCACAACATGGGGCATTATGAAGCATGGTCGGTATTGTTTTCAGACAGCAGAGCTGCACACGTTGATAGGTTCATGTTGTTCGGCCATTTCTGACACGCTGCAGGCTTGTCAGCAGGCATTGTAGACAGAGGTGATAAAAATGTGAAAACAGAAAGAAGATGTTTCTTTGTTATGCCTTCATGGGGTAACAAGAGGTGAATTAAGTTTGTAATTGTAAAACAAATCACTGCTCATTATGCTCTTAGTGTGGGGCGGAATTCATCTCAATGCTGGCTTGAAACCAGATAATGTAACCAAGATCGGAAAGGATAATAAGAAAATTGATCGCTGCTCTGAGTATTTCTTTTGTGGCAGATAGTGAGCTATATGTTTTATGGAGGACTTTGTAGTTTGTGATAATACAGTGTTCCATGGGGATTCTACTGAATACTACATGCATACTAACAACCTTAACCCGCTTATAGTTGCCATTGGTATCTAGTGCTTGATCCCAAAGGCTGCTAGTCATTAAAATAATCAGCACCTGAAAGCCATTAGGAAATGAAGTGGACATCTGTCCGTGTTAAACTAATAAACTCATTTCAGCAAAGTGTTATGAAGACATCTGGACTTGAAAACTTGGCCCTAGCAGAGTAGTGACCAGGCTCCTTTGGGGAAAATGTAGAAAGCATGGTAGAATTTTTCTTTGGCTATTATAACAATCATTTTATTAAATGGATTTAAAATGCTATTTTTATCTTTTGATTGTCCCCCCTCCATCTCCAGAAAGGCTGCATCTGTCACAAAACTCATATCTGTATGAAATGAGTGACAACCTTGTATAGATATCAAGCTAAATTAAACTTTCATTTCAGATAGGGCTTTCCAATTTACTTCTATTATAAACTTTGTTCATTTTGGTATTATTTTTTAACCCTTTTAGTGCTAAGCACTTTCCCACCTAGGTGCTAAGCTGTTTAAAGTTTCTTTTAACCTTTTTTTCCCCCCCAGATCCCCAAGACTTACACCGTTGGAAAGATTAGGCGATTACCTTTACAACGGTGGGTCTTTGGGTTCTGTAGCTGCTTAGATGCCTGAGATACAGACGTCTATGCAGCATGCCCCTTTTCCCTATTCTTAACATTGTTATTTTTAAATAAAGTTGTGCGGTAACGTCATCACGTCATTGCGCGTAACGTCACCGCGCATAACGTGAAGCCCTGGCGATGCCTGTCAAGGTGGGAAGAGAGTGGGAGAGTGCTAGCGACGGCTCTGAGCCGTCGTTAGTACCTGAGTGGGAAACTCTGCAACGGCTCAGAGCCATCATTAGCACTAAAAGGGTTAAGGAGAATGCCTAAGTTGTTAATATACATTGTTGTAAAAGCTGCAAACTGTGCTCAACAATGTATTGTTAAAAAGCATTGTTACAGACGCGTAAAAGTTCCTAAGCCTATTTAGGTATGCTCTTCAATGAAGCGTACCAAGAGAAAGACGTAAATTTAAAAAAAAAAAGAAGTAAATTGGAAGGTTTTTGCTTTTTCTGAATCATGAAACTTTTAATTTTGACTTTTTCTTCTTTTGGCATTTATAATATTTAAACATCAATTTCAAATTTCTGTGAGGTGGCCACTAAATATACCATCATGTTAAAAATAACATAAAAACAAAAAACTGTGTTAAAAGCTGGTCTTGGAAATGAGAATTTTATTGAATTAACTTTAAACAGAAAGTTAAGAGATAAGTATTGATCATTTATAGCACTACAGCATTTCTAACTTTGAAAATTCTAAAGAGCGAGGTTTGCGGCCAATGGATGAGTTTCATGAAAGACAAAATTCACTTTTCCAGTGCTCATAGCTTGATTGATAACAAGAAATCACAAAGGTTACCAATCACACAACACTAAAGCAAAAACCAAATCTGTTAATGATAATAGACTGTTCATATTAACTTGCCATACAAGCTCTGGGCAGTCTGGGGAAATCTTAAATAAGTTAGTTTGTTTTCAGTTATGGTTATTACATGTTTTGCATAATACAGTAGTAATATATTAATTGTGACTTATTTCATTCAGCTTTAGAGGTCCTGAACGATCAAACTAATGTATAATAAAAACGTGAATAGGTGGCTGCTCATGAATTCACAGATTTAATAAAAGTAAAATACTACAAGGTGTGTAAATATCCAGTGCCTACATAATAAAAGGTTACCAGGACTGTGCAGTATGTACAAGGTGTGTGGCTAGCTCTTGGTAAACTTTGCTTTTCAATATGTGATATTTCTTATTAGTATGAGCATGCAGCTGGGTACTAAATTCAAAGTAAAAAAAATGATTTAATTTAAAAGTGAAGATGAAAGGATGCAAAGAAGAAAGGGAAATGCATAATCAAATATTCACTTTAACTGAAGTGAGAAAATGTAATTTTAGTTTTTTTATGTGACAATCCCTTGTCCAGACCTTAGGCAACAAAGTGGTAATAGTTTCTCTTATAAAGTATATTTCTTTCTATTTTATTTATTTATTTTTTACTTAATGCATCATGCTGATTGAAAACTAAATTGACAACAGGTCTTACAATTTACAGACCTCTCTACTTTCAGTTAATATTATTATTATTACTTTAATTTTTATTTATTTGGTTTGCATTTATTGGCTCCCCTTTTTCCTTCTCCACTTTTTTCAATTACCTCAAGTAAAAAAACAGTACAGGAATATTTGCACCAATGATAAATATTAAAATCTACTTTCATGGGGGCATGTATTTAGCAGCAAAACGTGAAGCTCCTCAAGCATCTACAATACCTAACTGTTTATCTCCTCTCAAACTCGACATCTTGCTCTGCAACTTGCCAAGCTAACTAAGGAGTAGATTTGGAGTTGAACGATACCTTTATTTCCATCTTAATATTGGAAGAGTCCACAGCTGCATTCTTTACTTGTGAGGAAATACTGAACCTGGCCACCAGGAGGAGGCAAAGACACCACAGCCAAATGCTTAAATACCTCCCCCACTTCCTCATAACCCCAGTCATTCTTTGCCTTTTGTCACAGGAGGTTGGCAGAGAACTGTTAGAAGATTTCGAAGTAGTCTCTTATGGAGGGTAGTACTCTTCGAGATGGGACTGGAGTTTTAAGTAGTCCTGTCAGCCTCTGTGAGAGCATGGATGAAAGTTAGAGTCCGGAGATGCAGGGAGTGTCTTTCTGCGAAACCATCCTGACTCATATTAACCGTTCCATAGGCAAACAGAGTTGACAAGCTTCACGGCGTAGATTCTGGTAAGATCGTTTCATATTTTATACATGTATGATAACGCAAGAAGACAGGGTCACAGTGTGACTCCTTTTATCTGTATAGAATCAAGGGTTATTATCTCCTTAGGGGGATTATTGAACAGGGGGGAATAATCTTATATGTTTGATTTTATGCTGCTTTTATGTGTGAGATGTTATGGGCTCATAGGCTGTTATGGAATATACAGGTTTCACTTTCACTTTGAGAGCCATGCAGCTTACAAGCTTGGCGCGCTTTCTCATAGCAGGGACGGTCCTGCATTGTGCACCATGTGATTCACTCCCTTTTTCCTGACTAGGTGTCTATCAGAGATGAGTCTTAAATCTCTGTACTGTCTGGGTCATAGGAGGTGGTGAGTGCCCCAGCCTTTGTGGTATAAAGGTGCTGTTTTTTTTTAATAAAATAAGATGTTTTATTTCTCTAGTTCTCTGGTTATTACACTAGCGATGGAGGATTCTATTACTTTAGAGGGCACTACCTCTATTCCTAATGAGTAATTTCTGTTTATGTGGTGAGGAGGCCTTAGTTCTGCCCTCTCAATTATGTTCCATATGCCTTGATAATGTGATAATATTGAACATGTTTGATACCACGGAGCTGTCCACCTCTGAGGAGTTGTCGCTCAGTGAGGTGCGTACCCTACATTCTTATATCTCTATACATGCAGTTTTCCCGTAGCATTGCTGATCCTCCATCTGGAGGGGGCCTTTTTTCACTAGACGTTTCTGCGCAGTTCAGATGGCGGTGTCTGCGGCCTTTAATGCTTTACCTCACCCTGCTAAGCGTAAGCGAAAGGTTACATATTGCACTCCTTCCCAGAGTACATCAGATAATTTATTGGATTTAACTGAGGGTTCAAAGATGAAGTTCTTTCTGAGACTTCAGAGTATGAACATTCTGGGGGGAGTCTGCTGCCTCTAAACCTCTGCCTGTGGAGGAACCAGACTATAGTTTAGGAATTTGCGCTTTCTTCTAAAGGAAGTTTTTGGTGAATTCAGATGTTCCAGAGGCCAAATTGCCCAATGAACCTTTAATTCCTAAATTGGATAGAGTTTGAGGAAAGGGTGGTACCTTATCCTTCCCTGCTTTTGTTAGATGGCGAACATTATTAAGAATAAATCGGACAAATTGTCCCCGTTCCTGAACTCTCAATGGAGTTGTGAGGTTCCGCCCCTAAATGGGATGGCGTTATCTTCACCCTTGCTAAACATACTACTATCCTGCTGATAGTTCTTCGTTTGAAGAGCCCATGGATAAAAGATAGAAACTCTGTTAAGAAAGATGTTTCAACATATGGGATATTTGTTTCAACTGGCGGCTGCTGTTGCTGCGGTTACTGGAGAAACTACCTTCTGGTGTGACTCCTTATAGGATTTGATCAGAGTGGAGGATCCCCTCGACATTACTCAGAAAAGATTTACGGCCTTAAGGGTTGTTAATTATTTTATCTGTACTGCTATTAGGCAGTTTATTTGCATGAATGCTATGGCTTCAGCTTTTTCTGTTCAGGCCCGTCGGGCTCTGGCTGAAGTCATGGTCTGCAGATATGACTTCTAAGTCTAGACTTCTTCCCTTCATTTAAGGGAATGATTTTGTCTGATCCAGGCCTGGACTCAATTATCTCCACGGTCAGAGGGGGCAAGGGTACCCTCCTACTGCAAGAGTATATGAACTAATCTAAGGGATGATTTTCATTCTGATAAAGCCCATGTCAGCAGTCCTCCGCTAAGCCAGAGCAAACCAAGAGCTCTTGGAAGCCGGCTCAGTCCTGGAATAAATCCAAGCAGAGCAAGGAGCCTGCTGAGCCTACGTCGGCATGAATGGGCGGTACCCGGTCCTTTTCTGGATTGTGTAGCGGGCAGTATGTCGCTCTTTTCAGTCACTTGGTTCAGGGATGTGCAGGATCCATGGGTCCTGGAGGTCATAGCTCAGGGTTACTATATAGGTTAAGTCTCAGCCACCCAAGGGCAGATTCCTCCTGTCTTCCTGACCAGAAAGGAGGGAAGCCTTTCTGGGGTGTGTATGGGATCTGTCCTCTAGGAGTTATTGTCCCGGTGCCTAACGCAGTGAGAAGTTTGGGATACTACTCAACCCTTTTCGTGGTCGCTAGGAAGGAGGGAACTTTCCATCCTATTCTGGACCTAAGGTGCTTAAGCAAGTTTTTAAATGTCCCCTCGTTTAAGATGGAGACAATAAGGTCCATTCTTCCCCTCGTTTGAGAGGGGTAGTTCATGACCACAATAGATTTCTGCACTAGTTTATTGCTCTTCCATTTGGTCTAGCTAAATACATTTTTCGAAGAGTGGACCATTCAGAATATCTCCTCTCTCTTCTTCGATCCCATGGATGACAGATAATCTAGAGAGGGTAGAATTCTCTGGTACTATAATAGTCTCCATAGATATGAGAATATTTCTAACAGACTAGAGACATTGCAAGCTAGCTTCAACATGTCTTGCCCTCCAGATCTCCTTAAGGCCATCTGTGGCTCGGTGTATGGAGGTGATTGGTCTCATGGTGTCCAGCTTGGACATCATTTCCTTTGCCAGGTTTCACCTCATGCTGAACTAGTGAAACAGCGATCATTCAGATCTGTCTCAACAGATTTCTCTGGACAACCAATCGGGAGAATCGCTCTCTTGGTGGTTTTGTCCGGATCACTTTTTCTGAGGGACGTCCGTCTCAAGACCATCCTGGGTGATTGTGACTATGGTTGTGAGTCTGTCAGAACGGGGAGCCATTTTGGGTGCCACGAAGGCACAGGCCACCTGGTCTCAGGAGGTAAAGCAGACCATCCTTTCATCCGGGAGAATGGTCTCTCCATTCTGAGTGTTTGCAGAGATTTGCAAGAGGAAGATCTTAGAATATATAAATACCAAGCTACCCAGATGGGGTCGAGGTACAGGGAACCTCAGGCGGAGCTAACAGATGCATTAGCGGTGCTTTGGAGGTTCAATCTAATTTCTCCTTTCCGACCGTTACCGCTACTTCCTAGTAATGATATGGTTCGCGGATCTAGTGGGGATGTCATCATCTCCTCTGTGGAAGTTACCTTGTCACAGGGATCTGCTGACCAAGGTCTCTTTGTCCATCAATGTCTAGATTCTCTGAGGCTGACTGCATGGAGACTGAATACTTAGTCCTAGCCAAGAGAGGGTTTTCTGAGAGAGTTATTTTTACTCTCATTCAAGCTCGTAAACTGGTTGCTCGTCGCATCTATCATAAGGTGTGGAGGACCTACATATTCTGTTCTCCAGGATGAACTGGAGAAGGGCTTTTCTGCAAGTCCCCTGAAGGGACAGTTTTCGACCCTGTTTGTGTTACTGCACAAGATGTTTGCCGAGCTTCCAGATGTGCAGCCATTTGTTAAGGCTCTGCTGGGATCAGACCTGTGTTTAGATCTAAGGCTCCTCCTTTTGAGTTTAAATCTTGTTCTTAAGGTTTTGCAACGGGCTCAGTTGGAGCCTATGTATGAAGTAGACATTAAATTGTTGTCTTGGAAGGTTCTTTTTCTACTAGCTATTGCTACTGCGCGCAGAGTCTCTGAGATTGCTGCTTATCTGGTGTTTCATGCCGATAAGGCTGTTCTACGAACCAAGTTACGTTTTCTTCCTAAGGTTGTGTCAATTCGCAACTTCAATCAAGAGATTGTGGTTCCTTTCTTATGTCCTAATCCTTCTTCCTCAAAGGAATGTTTACAACATATTTCTGGATGTGGTTTGTGCCTTGAAATTCTATCTTCGGGCCACAAAGGAATTTAGACAAACCTCTTTCTCTATCAGTTCTCTTTTCCAGGAAGCGTAGGGGTCAGAGGGCCTCTTTGACTTCCTTATCTTTTTGTCTGAGGAGTATCATTCGTTTAGCATAGGATTACGGCTCATTCTACGAGAGCAGTGGTTCCTCTTGGGCCTTCAAAAATGAGGCCTCTGGATCAGATTTGTAAGGCGGCTATCTGGTTCTCCTTACATACTTTTTCCCAAATTTTACAAGTTTGATGTTTTTGCTTCTGCTGAAGCAGCCTTTGGGAGAGAGTTTTTGCAGGCTGTGGTGCCCTCAGATTAGGGTCTGTCTCTCTTTTTTCCCTCCCGTTAGCATGCCGTGTATTTTAGATCTTGGGTATATGTTTCCCTCAAGTAAGGAATGCAGCTGTGGACTCTTCCCATATTAAGATGAAAAACAAAAATTATGCTTACCTGATAATTTCACAATTCCACAGCTCCTGCCCGTATTCTCTGATGGGCGGCCCTAAATTTTAAATTTTTTCTTCTGGCACCTTTTTCACCCTGATATTTCTCCTACTGTTCCTTGTTCCCTCGACAGAATGACTGGGGTTATGAGGAAGTGGAGGAGGTATTTAAGCCTTTGGCTGGGGTGTCTTTGCCTCCTCCTGGTGGCAAGGTTCAGTATTTCCACACAAGTAAGGAATGCAGCTGTGGACTCTTCACATACAGATGGAAATTAAATTATCAGGTAAGCATAATTTATGTTTTCTAAGATTACAGCAGTTGGACTGTCGGAAGACACAGGCCATGGTGCCGCTACACCTACACACCACTCCTTCGGTTAACTAAGTAAACAAGTAGAGCAGTGCTACCCTGCTACCATTCCCAGTGTTTGAACATCAACAACAACCTCTAATGCACCCGTACAAGTGAGGACATTTTGAAACCTTACCTCCAACATGGCGACTGATCCTAGAGATCTGATTGCTGCACTCATTGAAAGGGCAGATATCCATACGGCAACACTTGTTTCAGAGAAACGGCTTGCATTTTCTCTCACTTCCATAAAGGAACCTACACCCTTTACTTACTGTAATGTCCCGGCGTAGTGCGACAAGCAAAAACACTGAGCTGGGTCCATATAACTCCACAAGAGACAAATGTGACCTATGCTGCTTTCTCTACAGTGCAGGCAACTGAAGCACCGTACACCAACGAGCTAGATATCGGTGAAGATTCTAAACTGCACATCTCTTTGGCAGAGGTTTTCCACTTGCACAGTAGAAGGCGCGAGGTGGCAGATAACCCTCATGGGAAGACTTTATCTGGCTCTCACCTATCGGAACTCACGCAGCGGCCCTGCAACTTGAAGCAGTATAATAGCAGCAACTCAACACCTAAAAATGTACTGCCCAATGGCGAAGGTGGTATCAATAGCTGCTGCTTGTTAGAGAAGCACAGTGGGACCCTGGTGGATGTGCCCCACATATCCTTTTGCCGGGAGGTGTAATTAATTATATATATATTAGCTTTTTCCCTGACTTATGTGGAGAGCAATGAAACTACGTCAGGCAGTAGTCATGGTGTAGTTTAATATTACAGTATGGTTTTTATGCACATCGCACTACCAAAACTTGCTATCACTGCAGATGACCAATATTAATATGCAGGCTCTATTAATCGTCTCTACATATTTATTACATTACAACAACAATTAGACCTGCTTGTTATCTAGGGCTAATCATTAGGATATAGATGATATAAGACCTTTAGACCACTCTTTCTCTAAAATGCACTGAACTCGGTAGAGTAAATGGCACTAATAAAGGTCATTCCCCTTTTTACTCATACCTACTGTCTGCGGCCGAGGCAGTGGGACATGAAGGCAATTTTATAGACCTTGTTGCTACAGAACTTAAGTTAAAGGCAATCATTTACATATGCCCTTTCCACCGTGACCATAGCAAAATAACATGTTTCGCTTTATAGGTAGTGCCAATTCACTTCGTCCCCTTAAATAACTAACAACTGACTATAGCAAACTGAAGGTATAGGTCTAATCTGGATATGCTATAAAAACTGTTAACTTCTCATAAGTAGCTACATATCTGCCGACATAGCTTATCTCTTAGACCGTGGTTCATAGCACATATCACCTATTACCAGGGGAAAGTAACCTCGCTCTCTCTCTCTCTCTCTCTCAAGAGCAGTATGTCAGACTTTGCCTTTTCATTCATATATAGGCCTTAAGTGATGTAGAGAGGTTGAAAATACACATACGGAGGTAAAGCTTAGTTAACTTTTTAATATCTCTTCACTTGTTCCAATTATAATAATTTTGAGTCCTTGCACATCATATGGGTTTTCCCAACACTTGTTTGTAAGGACATCGCATTAAACTTAGTATTGTTGTGTAAATTACATTAATATATTATGTATATTAGCTTATTACTATATTCTTCCTCATATCTAAATACCACAAGTATATCTTTATTATTTTATTATGCATTGTGTTTTCAATTGACCAGAATTATATGTATCATTTTGAATGACAGTGGGCCCAAAAGTGGCTCCTAATATGACTACCACAAATTTTATGGTCTCCTAAATCAAGTGACCCTTGAGTGGCCAGATAAGTAGTCAATTCAATTTGCTAGTACTTCTGTAAAATAGAGGTTTAGAAATGTCTATGCTGTTTCAACTACTGTTCCATTCATATATTTTAGTATATAATGTATATCAGATTTTCTGTTATACTAGCTACATGATGTTCACACATTCTAGTGACATATATTTATAACTGTTCCTATCTGGCCTCAGAGGAAAATTAAACCTAGGTTACAGCATAGCAGCCTTGTTGCTTTATGGACTCTTATTTTTTCAATATTTAAACAACTAATATTTAAAAAAAAACAAATACATGTGCACATTATTTTAAGGCTAATCTTTAGTTTGAATATATAATTATGTCTAACCTTTATTTAGCTTTTAAAGGACCATAAAACTCAGTAGAATAGCATAATCAAGATTTTTTTGACAAATGTCAGTTAATTCCATTTTCCTTCCTACTTCATCATGTGACAGCCATCAGCCAATCACAAAAGCATATACATATATTCTGTAAATTGCACATGCTCAGTAGAAGCTGGTGCCTCAGAAACTGCACATATGAAAAGAATGAGCGTATTTTGATAATGGAAGCAAATTGGAAAGTTATTTAAAATCCTGTGCACCATCTAAATAATAAAAGTTGAATTTTGCCTTTAGTGTTCTTTTAATGTCCCTTTAAAATATAGTAACCATAGTGAAAATCTGGAACCAGGCAGTTTTTTTAAAATTATATAGATGGTGGTAATATTTTACAATTTTTTTCCCCGATTATCAAAATATGTTGTGCCTTTTATTTTGTTAATATATCTAAAGATAAAATATTGAACAAGGCTAGTTATTTTTTTCCCTTGTTGATAAATTATGTAGTATATTATTTAATTATTTTCAAATCATCTTGAAAGGCAGTGTGTTGACATTTTTGTAACTTGATTTAGATCTATTAATAAATATTTAAGTATTAAATAGTTACATATGTTGTAGGCCATTTGAAGAATTAAAAGGGATAATAACTACTTTTAGATTGTAATATAAAATGCTTAATCATGCATAGTAAAACAACTTTGCAGTATGCTTTCAATATTTATTTTGCCCCCGTTACTTTAATTTAAGTCTCTAAATTATGGCAGGCTTTAGAAGCTAACATTACCATATATCTTTTCCTAGTCTATGGCTTATCTTATCATTTCTGCTGGAGCTAAGCAGTGAATTTAGCATGTGTTGGGTTAGCACAACTGAAGACCTTGCATAAAGGGTTAGAGATAAAAAAAAAAAGTTGCACCAAACACAACATAAATACATTAAAAGGTATTCACATAAATATTAATAACAGTTTTTTATAAGGGCTAAAATGTATATGATATATGGCCATGTATTTGACTGCAAAAGGCTATAATATTTATGTGTCTAAATAATAATTCCCTACTAATATGTAATAATGTTTTTCACTATGTATGTACTGTATGTATTTGTGATTTGAAAGTAAACACGATCGCTAGAACGCAATCGCATTTTACACTTGTCGGGTTAGTGCGACTGAAACCCTTGTGTAAACGGTAGTGCAGTAAAAAATAGTTGCACTAACACAACATAAATACATTGAAATTATAGTAAAACTCATATAAACACTGTTTGATAATTTTTTATATATATTTTACATTAGCAGATATATATTGAAATATATATTTAATAATAAAAATTAAATGTTTTCTATGTGAAGAACATTTGTCTAACACAGTGTCAGGTTAGTGCATATGAGGTATTACTAACTTCAATGTATGTTATTGAAATATTAAATTTAAAATAGTAAAAATAATTATTAAAGATTATACTTACTGTGAAAAATTCTAAATAATGGATAGAATATATATGTATATTTTTACAGTATGTATAATCTTTAATAATTAGTAATATTTTTTAACATTTAATAGTTCAAGAATGTGCATTAAAGGGACATTAAACCCACAATTTTTCTTTCATGTTTCAGGTAGAGAACACAATTTTAAACAATGTTCCAATTTACTTCTATTATCTAATTTGCTTCATTCTTTAGATATACTTTGTTGAAGAAATAGCAATGCACATGTGTGAGCCAATCACATGAGGCATCTATGTGCAGCACCCAATCATCAGCTACTGAGCATATCTAGCTATGCTTTTCAGCAAAGAATATCAAGAAATTGGAGCAAATTAGATAATAGAAGTAAATTATAAAGTCATTTAAAATTGCATGCTCTATCTGAATCATGAAAGAAAAAAATTTTGTTTTATGTCCCTTTAAGTTTAGCAATTCTTCATGTGCTCTAGCCCGACACCACGTTTGACCTAAAGTGGAAATCGTGAAATATATATTTATAATAAAAATTACTTTGTTCTGTATGTGAAGAACATTGAAAAGTGAAATATTCAAAACTCCTGTTGGGTTAGCGCACTCTCTATTGACTTCTAAGAGGAGAATATGTTAACGCAGTCACTATATAAGTCCTTTGGCAACCCGATACGCACAAAATGATTACTTCTAGTAAAGTTTATGCTTGAGCGAAAGCACTAAATGGTAATCTGGCCCAATGCTTTTGGCTGTGAGCGATATATTTTTAGCCTTTCTTGCATCCAGTACCCTTGTCATAATTTGTTCTTAAATGTGCTTACTGACTCTGCAAGTATGATACAATTATGTTGCCCCCTTATGTGAGAAGTCTTTGGTTGTCATGTTCTCCCAGATTGTGGTAAAACCAGGTGAACTTCCATTAGAAAATATGTGTTACAATTTCAAGCCACTTCTGTATCCTCCTTATAATTTTAGGTATGACATTTTTTTAACAGAGTTATAGAACTAAAAAAAAACCCAATAGGCAGGATGGACAGCTGAGAGAATCCAACTACATTAATAGGAAATAAGTGAAACTCGTCTGATTAAATTTACCACAAGCTTTAATAAAAAGTACTTTTTTTTTAACCTAGAGTTTAAAGTAACTTAAATTGCTTTTCAGCCATTAACTTTGCCCTCATAAACTTCAATCAAGTTCCCCACATACAAAAGTAGGAATCTTTAAATGGTAATTGAGTCAGATGAAAGCTAAAAATTCATCCATAAATCCCTTGAAAGTGAAAAAAAAAGAATATACAAATTTTGTCAGTCTATATAAAACTGAAGTTAATGATGATTTACGGAAAAAAGCTTTCACTCCGCACACACATGTTGTCATGCAAATACTGACTTTGCTGTCATAATGTGCATCCACTTTATATGGTGCTAGTGGTATGAACTGTAGTGAAAAGCATGAATAATTAGTTACCCAGGGATTGCTTGTGGTGAGTGCATGTAAAATCAGGTTAGGCACCTGTCAAGTGCACACAGTGTTTTTCTAACTCAGTGGAAGAGTGTGGCATTTTTATAAAAACACACTGCTCTTGAGGTATGCTGGAATCTTGTTCCCTGACAGGTTTTTTTTTGTATGAGCCCTTTGTGGTCTTGCATATGTAATTCATCAAAGTCAAGGGAAAACCAGCGATCTGTGTTTTCATTAATGTATATCTGCCTGGGTATACATAACCAAACAGTGGGTTGCTAACAATGAAAAGTATTCAGTATATAAGAATTTTTTAAACTGCAATTTACTGTAACATGGCTCTATATTATTGATTATGGGCCAGATTACCAGTGGAGCTCTATTTAGCGCTATCGCTCAAGCACACATTTTGCTAGAGTAAGCATTTTGCACGTGTTTGGTAGTGCGCAAATTAAAAGTTGAAAGTAAAAAGTTTGTGTGTGAGCAAAACCCGACACGTGCTAACAAAAGAACTTAGAATATCTCAACCAAATTAACTTATTCTCCCTATAGATTTCAATGGAGAGCACAGAAGAAAAAACCTTACTTATCACTCGCACTCTAACCCGACAGGAGTTATTAATGTCACATTCCAATGTTCTTCACATACAGAAAAATCTTGTTTTTATTGTAAATATATATATATTTCTATATATATCTGTATATACACCTATACATATATATCTATTTCTATAGATATATAGGCATTGATATCTATTTTACATTAATATTATCACATATATATGTATAGAAAGATATATTTAATAATAAACATTCAAAAAAATTCTATGTGAAGAATAGGAATGTAAAATATGCATAACGCGCTTCGGGTTTCATGCTTTAGGTGTGAAGAATTAGTAATCTTAAAGCGTGTTCTTGAAATATTAAATATAAAACTTGAATAATTTAAAGTAGAAATATTGTGCTTATCTCCCATCTTCCGTCACAATCACTCTGTTGACTTTGCTATGGTGTGTATTTATCCTGTAAGCCATTCAAATAGAAATTTTTTTTTTTTCCCTTTTCATATGTTGTATATATCGTTTGAATTAATTCTCTAAAAAGCTATTAAACTGTGCTAGAATCATCCTTTTTATTTTATTTTTTAATTTTTTTTAAACTCCAACAACGCACTCTTATGAACAAAAATAATTAATGTTTTGCCTGTAAATGATATAATCGGTTAACAAAGTAAATTTCTATAGATGTTAAAATTCTATATGGCTTATCTTATCCTTAGTTGCAGGATAATTTATTTTTTTACAATTTCTTTAAAATTATACAGAATATTTTTTTTTCATGTAACAACCTAGAAGGAAAATCTGAAAATTAAAGGGACATATCACAACATAAATTCACTATTTTATGTGATGCAAATGACATATATACATGTTTTGTTCTGTATTTAAAACTAAGTGGAAGTGCACTGTGATCAGTTACCGTTCATCTTTTCTTACTTTTTTCATCTGAATGGTAAAAAAAAAAAAATACAGCCAATCTGCATTACCAGTGCTAAATTCACACTTTGCTTTGATCTTGCAGAATTTTAACATAATCTCATTGGATGTCACTGTGATCTTGCAAGATTTCAAAGTAAACTTCCTTAAAGGAAGAAAAAAAGTCACTGTTCCAGATACACACTTACGTTTAGTCCTGACACAAACATCTGGATGTGGTTACTGAGGAGATTTAGAGATATCTTCCTTTTTACATAGAGATATTAAAGGACTACTCTAGTCAAAATGAAACGTTCATGATTCAGATAGAGCATGCAATTTTAAGCAATGTTCTAATTTACTCCTATTATCAATTTTTCTTTGTTTTCTTGGTATCATTATTTGAAAAAGCAAGAATATAAGCATAGGAGCCGGCCCAACGCTACCCAGGTGATGAACCAAAAATGGGCCCGGCTCCTAAGCTTATTTTCAAATAAAGATAGCAAGAGAACGAAGAAAATTTAATAATAGGAGTAAATTAGAAAGTTGCTTAAAAATTGCATGCTCGATCTGAATCATGAACGTTTAATTTTGACTAGAGTAGTCCTTTAATGTGATATTTTTAGTCCGCTTTTTACATATATACTGTGTCACTTTCAGATGATTTAGCAAATGGATAATTTATGCCTTTAAGGAAGAATAATGTTTCACTTATTTTTGAGTGTACTAAATATTAATTGTCTTTTTTTTTCTGTTTTATTAAATATAATCTTTTTGCAGAAAGTTTTTATATTTAAATTAAATATAATACATACACAAACCCTTAATATAACAGAATCACTGGAACAGTTCTGAAATGACATCTCTATTAGCAGAATCATATCTGTTTCTGCTTTAATTAGACATGTTCTAAATATAGTAACATGAAAGAAACAAATACACATTAGCATATGAAATACAAGTAACATTGTTCAGCATGAATTTAATATAACAGACAATGACGTTTCCTAGTAGTGACAGAATATCACCCATAGCACTGTCAGTCAGTGAGTGGACGTGTAACCTGTATTGTCAGTGAGAAACGGGGGGGGGGGGGGGTTACACACACACACACACTCGTTCATAAGGCCCATCTTCCATGAACATCTGCACACAGGTAACTTTTGTATCATTGACCAAACATATTGCATTATAAGTTTAAATATATGATGGTGTTAATTAAATTTCTTTATGTTTACATGTTTGGCAGAAGTGGCTAACTTTGTTTGAGTAAGTGTAATATTGGTGATTGGGGAAAAAGTGCGCATTGTACCTTTTTAAAAATGAAAGGAGCATTAAACATTTTTTTTTAATAAATCCATACTATAATATCAACAATCAAAGCTTATTTGCTGATTACAGATTCATATAAAACAATTTATACCAAGCTGTAGAATGAAAGCCCAGAGTGCCAACCAATTTGTTTAAGTGCCAACTTGGGCTCTAAAGGGAAATGCAGATTTTTTTTTGGTTTATTTATTTATTTTTATATATATATATATATATATATATATATATATATATATATATGTGTGTGTGTATGTATGTATGTGTATATATGTGCATATATGTATATATATATATATGTATATATATGTGTATATATGTGCATATATATATATATATATATATATAAAACACATAAACACACTAAATTGGTCATTTACTGGAAGTGCAAAATTAACGCATGGCCAAAGATTTTTGTTCTTATTCAAATTTCATGATTGTGGGTTATGTTTACTGTAAGCCAGAGGCATCTTTTAAGAACCTGAGCAAGATTTGCAGAAACAGCCGGCAATAAAAAAATCACACACGCTTCATAAAACAGCGCTTGATTGATATCACTTGCACCATTAGGAACTAAACGACAAAGGATGTAATTTCAGTTCTAGCATGCAATATTAATCGAAAGCCTTTAAAACATCTTGCTGATGGGAACTTTGACAACGTGACATTTGAAGAATCGTTAGCCAAAGTCATCTATCTTATTCATATTTTCAAAATAAATAATATAAAGCATGTCATTTGCTCTTTGAGGATTTGCATGTAATCCTCTTTTTTGCTTTGGAAAACCCTGATATTAAAGATTTGGAGACTTTCCTAATTTTATGCATTCTGACAAAACATTTATAGTACAAGGAAATCATTTTCACTGTCTTTTACATTGTAAATAATCAAAATTCCCTGCGCTCTGAGTCAAAAGCATCTGTAATTCAGTCATATTTCAGACTGTTAATAGTCCTGGCCATTTAGAAATATTATTTTGCAGTGTGTTACCTTATAAATGCTAAATATTACACAGTGTAGCACATTCATTGTAGTGCTGAGGATAACAGAGTTTGTTTCCGTGGGTCCAGTAAAGGGCAGGTTTTGCTGCTATACCTGCTGACACAGTTGCAGCAAAGGAAATGAATGAGCAGTTTGTTTTGCCACCTGTTCATTACCAGGCTGAACCATAAAAACAGCCTTACACAATACTGTTTGTTTCTGTTTCTTGTATTTCTTCTGTTTTATTAAACCGACTGATGGAGGAAATTAACATTCAAAATGGTATTAATCTAATGTTGTTGTTCTCACAGGCAGTTAAAGGCCAGGTGTGCACAAAACATTCATTCTTGTTGGTTTCCGTATCAATTTAAATGGACAGCAGTTTATTTATTTTGCTCCTTCTAACATAGGATGTTATAAAATAATCACAGTTTATGTTCTGCATATGTTATAAAAAAGAAATATTTGCAGTATTCTTCCATTATTACTATTTCTGTGGCATACACACATATGCTGCATGTAACTGAAGGATCAGGAGTCGGACACCATGCTTGCTCAGAGCACTGGCAGTGTTGTGTATTTCATCACTGAAGAGTTCATTTGTGTCAGACAAGTCACTTCTTACTGTATGAGAAGCTGTGGTGTAAAAATTCTGGTGCAGGGGACGCTCACAGCATATGTGTGTATGCTGGTAAAAAAAAACACTTTTATTGAAGCATTTTTGCTAATAGAAGTATATTGCAAACATTTTCTATTTAAAGTTTAAATGCCCCCATGCATATTCAAATTTTGACCTTGAAGTTAAAACAACTTTTTTTATGTAGCAAAATATTTTAATAATGCTCTTTCATGTGCAAGCTAGAATTTTTTTTGTGTAATGTCCCTTTAATGTGAAGTTTTTTATAGTGCCTTTTTCATGAGCATAATTTTATTAATTGTATTTAAAACCCCTTTTTATTTTGGAGAGACTGACCTGTAATACTTTATTGGTGCTATTTAATGCCTAGGACATTTGCAAACAAGATCTAGGCACTGCATAATGTATTTCTGAGTCTAGCAAAACAGCACTTTAGTTGTGTAGACTCCATTTTTTATTTGTTATTTTTCTCCATCCACTGCATAAATGTTAAACCAGTGGAGGAATATATCTGCATTACTTTCTGGTGTTGTGATGCTATTTCTAATGCAACAGCAGTTAGAGAGCGGCTAGCGCTGCAGATCGCTGTGATGTGATTTGTGACCAAGGTATAGCATTGAGAAGATATAATAGCCAGGCTATATAAGAAACTAGTTTGTACTAGTCAATAGGGGCACCTGAAATTAATTGCACGTGGGAAGACTGAAATAAGTGGCTTTCATTAGATGGGACAATATTTGCAACCAAAAAATTTTTTGTTCAAATTATTTAAAGTTCTCTGGGCTTTTGAGATTTTTTTAGAAATCTCACCAGTACTATAAATCCCCCCCCCCCCTGGAAGAATTCTCTACGGTGTATCTCACAAAGAATCATCATTTAAAAATCGTATAAAAGGAATAAATGAACTATTGAAATAAGATATGCAGTAAAAAATTATTGAAAATCGTAAGGAAAAAGTTATGAAATTTTTTTAAATTTGTATTAAAATTTTGCAGGATAAAATATTTTATATGAAAGTTTTTTTTATTGACTTTTGAATGTTATTACATACAGCATCTTAAATAACATTTAGAAACATAAAAACAAAAAATGCAAATACAATAACATTGCAGCCTTCAAGTGATTAAATATGTGAGTTTTCCACACAAGACAAGAGTAATTTTGGTTTATCGACCTTTCAGTAACATTTCAAAATATAATGGTGTGTTAATTCCGCTTTCCATCTAGCCTGACTCAATCTCAATCATGATCAAATCCTTATTTCCTCCCCCCCTCATCTCTACCCATTCATCTTGCTCCTGAAGACTCAATTATCTCACTCATTGAGGCACTCTAACCGGATTGTTTCCTACTGATCTTGTTGGTTTGCTAGGATTCTAGCTCTATTTTCTTTTTCAGTATACATAATATATGGTTCCCACTGTTGTATAAACTTATCCCTGGTATTAAGGAGCTCTGCCGAGGCACTACTCATTGTAAAGTGATAATCTATTCTCCTTTTAATATATTCAAATGAGGGTGGATCCACCTTCCAAAATCTAGCTATGCTTACTCTCACAACCGTGCAGATCAAGGCTATTAGCTTGTGATGTCTTTTCACTTTATTATCTGGAGGAAAATGAAGCAAAGCCTGTTCAGGGGTAAGTGTGATATTAGTTTCTAGAATTAGGCTTAGATACCTTGAAGTCTGATTCCAAATCTCTGTAACCTTTCCACAATGCCACCACATGTGTAAGTATGTTCCTTCCTCCCCACAACCCCTGTAGCACAAGTGGGGCCTGCTGTCCTGTGTATTGGCAAATCTTGTGGGATATATGTACCATTTATAGAGTACTTTAATATAGTTTTCCTTCAACATGGCATTTGGAGAAAACGATAGACCTCTATTAATGTTTGATACCCAGCAATCTATTGTCCATGTCCTGCCCAAATCCTGTTCCCATTTAGTCATTATTACACTCTTGTCCCTATTTGAGCCACCATTAATAGCCGGATAGAGCAATGCTATCAGTCCCCTCCTAACCTCCTTCGATAAACATAGTGATTCTAATATAGTATTGTTTGGAGGCTTATCTAATCCCATTATCTCTCGAACTCTGGATTTAAGTTGTAAATAGTGGAACCACTCATTTTGCCCGGGTGTGCCTAGCTCTGCATATTGAGAGAAGGATAGTAGGTCGCTATTAACATAAACATCTGCTATTCGGTAGAGGCCTTTATTCTCCCATTTCCTTTGAGTATGTATGTCAACTAAAGATTCAAGAGGGGAGAGCGGGGTCAGTCTGGACCTCTCGTTGAGTAAATGATACTTCCTAGTCGCTGTGTCCCAAATAAAAGCAGTGTGTGTGATCGCAATGAACTGTTTGATGTGACCGGGTCTGTTTTGTTGTGTTGCCCAAAGAATATTATCCAATCTTCTTACATTAAGCATGTCTTTTTCTAGTTGGACCCATTGTGGTGTAAGTCCTAATTTAAACCATTGTGTGGTCTGGGCCAATCTAGCTGCATAATAATATGATATTAGGTTAGGTAATCCGATGCCTCCCTCTCCCCTATGTCTCATCATATTGTGTTTGTTTATTCTAGCCCTTTTCCCTCCCCAAATGAATTTTAAAATTGCCTTCTGCATTACATATAATTCTGACAACGGTATTGAAATTGGGAGTGTTCTGAATAGGTATAGGAGTTTGGGCAATATTGTCATTTTGACAGATATTACTCTTCCATACAGGGAGATGTTAAATTTAGTCCATTTCACTAATAGCTCTCTAATGTGTGTGAACATGGGGACATAATTTTCCCTATAAAGTAAGTGCACATCTTTTGTGAGGTTGATTCCTAGATATTTGAGAGATGATTTGGCCCATTTAAATGTAAAGTTAATTTCTAATAATTTCTTTGTTGGCTTTGGGAGATATGTGCTAAGGGCCTCACACTTGCCTTCATTAATTTTATATCCAGACAACTGTCCAAATTTATTTATTATGGAATATACCATCGGGAGTGAAAGTAAAGGTTTTGTGACTGCAAGGATGACGTCATCAGCAAATAATGAAATTTTATATTCCTTATCCCCCACCCGTATACCTGCAATATTTGGATTATCCCTTATCCTAACTGCCAATGGCTCAATACATAGAGCAAAAAGTAGGGGTGACAGGGGGCAACCTTGTCTTGTGCCATTACGGATTTTTATTCTGTCTGATTGATACCCTGAGAGTCTTATGTATGCATCTGGGCTTGAATATATCTTTTTTAAGGCAGTAGTGAAGGGGCCTTTAAATCCCATTTTGCTAAGCACTGCAAACATGTATTCTCAGTTAACTCTATCAAATGCCTTCTCTGCGTCCAGTGCTAGAAACAGAGAAGGCATCTTCCCAACTGTTGCATAATTAATCAGGTCAATCACTTTCCTAGTGTTATCTGGTGCCTCTCTTTGCGAGATGAAACCCACTTGGTCATTGTCTATCAAATTTCTAACGGGTAGGGTCAATCGGTTAGCCAAAATTTTTGTGAATAATTTTAGGTCCTGGTTGATTAAGGAAATTGGCCGGTAATTTTGGCAGTATTGTTTGCTCTTGCCAGGTTTTGGAATGACCGTAGCCTTGCAGTCAACAAATCTGGGGGAATATCTACTCCTTGCAAGATGTTATTAAACAGTATCCTCAATTGGGGAGCCAGTGATAACTGCAGGTCTTTATAAAATGAACCTGGAAACCCATCAGGGCCTGGTGCTTTGTTTCTTTTAAGTTCTTTGATGGCCAGCATAATCTCTTGTATTGTTATGGGGGAGTTCAAATTCTCTAGTTCTTCTTCTGTGATAGTTTTTAATTTGCTATCTTCTAGGACTCTAATCAATTCTTCTCTCTTGTTATTATTTGTATTACTACTAGGTAAATTATAAAGATTGTTAAAAAAAGTTGGCAAACTCATTGGCTATTTGTTGGGGATCATTTGTGACTTGTCCCGAGGTAGTTTGTATTTGTGGGATTGTAGTCGCCCTTGTCAGGTCTTTTAGTTTATTTGCCAGCATCCTATCTGGTTTGTTTGCGTAAATATAATATCTGGTGTCTACCGCTTTTATCGACTGGATCACTTCTCTATCTAATAGTTGGTTTATTTCTTCGTTTTTAATTTTAAGTAATTTTAAGACCTTTTTTGGGGGCTTTTTTTTATTTGTTCTCTGAGTGCAGCAATTTCTACCCTCAAGCTATCTAGTTTGGCATTATAATTCTTCTTTATTTTGTTAGATTTGGCAATTAGCAGGCCTCTCACCGAGGCCTTAAGTGCACTCCATACAAAATTTGGATTGGACGTTGATCCTGCATTAATATCTACAAAATCTTTAATGTGCTGCTGTACTTTCTGAAGAACAATGGTATTCTGAAGTAGGCTAGGGTGGAGTGACCAGGATCTAACTCTATTGGGGTTGATCATTCCCTCTAGATCAATTATCATCATATCGTGATCAGACCATGAACAGTTATGAATAAACGCTAGCTTTACCAGTGGCAATAGGACCTGACTGATTAGGATCAAGTCTATTCTTGAATGGGTACCATGCACTGTGGAGTAATAAGTGAAATCTTTAGCTCCCTTGTTAAGTGCCCTCCAACTCTCTATTAGATTGAAGTCTAGTAATAAGTCAGCTAGAAGCTGTTGGGCTGGTGTTGTTCTCCTTTTTTTATGGGGTGTTTGTGAAGTTCTATCTAGATCGTCATTTAACGTTCAATTAAAATCTCCTCCTATTATGATTTTACTTTTTTAGATAGATTCAGTGTCCATGACTCTGTCTTTAACAGAAAAGAGACAAATAAAACTGGTTTCAGCTTGTCGAAACCTTCAGTCTCAATCATTCCCTTCAGTGGCTATGTGCATATAGCAGATAGCCAAACCAGTACTGAAACAGTATCAGTAGAGGTAATGGAATATGAGAGTATATCGTCGATCTGAAAATGGAGGTAGGAGATTAATCTCTACGACCGATAACGGAGAACCTTTGAAAAGAATTCCCGTGAGGAAAACCGTAGAATCAATAGGTGATACTCTCTTCACATCCCTCTGACAAACACTATACTCTGAGAGGAATCGGGTTTCAAAATGCTGAGAAGCGCATATCACAGAAGAAAATCAAGCACAAACTTATTTCACCACCTCCATAGGAGGCAACGTTTGTAAAACTGAATTGTGGGTGTGGTGAGGGGTGTATTTATAGGCATTTTGAGGTTTTGGAAACTTTGCCCCTCCTGGTAGGATTGTATATCCCATACGTCACTAGCTCATTGACTCTTGCCAATTAAATGTATGTTAACTATTCAATCAGCCCAGAAGGACACTTGCAGTTACTGACTGGAGGGTTCATGTAACATCTCCCCAGCTTTGCATTGCCTACGATCACTTTCTGATACTTAGTGTGATATGCACATTGAAGCTTTCCCAGCAGATCTTTGCCTCTGACCATGAAACTGTCATGATCTAGGTAAAACCGTGTGACACATGGCACAGTCCTGGTCTACCAGGGAGCACTAGCAGGTAGGTAAAGTAACACTCTACCACACTTTCATTATGTATTTCGGACAATAAGACCTACGTTACAAGCAGAGAGGTATTTAGTGCAAGATTTCCAGCAAAAGTTGTGAATGTACTACCACAAGTATATTGCGAGCATCTATGCTTTTGTATTACTTTGCTTGAATGCGACCTGTTATATCGGTTCTAGAGCTGCGCATCTTCACTTGTCTCACGATTCGATTCGATTACGATTATCATTGTAACGATTCGATACGATTCGATTCTACGATGCATCGCGATGCATCACGATTACTGCCCATGATTTTCATGATCTTGTTCTATTCCATATTTTATATATATATATATATATATATATATATTTATATATATTATATATGTGTGTGTGTGTATGTATGTGTATATATATATATATATATATATGTGTGTGTGTGTGTGCTTATATATATATATATATATGTGTGTGTGTGTATGTATGTGTGTATATATATATATATATATATATATATATATATATATATATATATATATATATATATATATATATACATACATACACACACACACACATATATATATATATATATATATATATATATATATATATATATATATATATATATATATAATAATCTTTTAAACAACTGTGTAAGATGGAAGAGCACTTATAAACATAATACTACAATATGCACAGAAATGTATCTGTAGATTTATTTTACAAAGGAAAATATAACCAGCAGCAGTGTACTCACTCAAACATTCTCACGGAGTACATTCAGACATCTGAAACCTGACCCAGAGAGCATTACCAATAGACCTCCTCTCACATGTTCCGGTCAGGAATTTTTATGACACCTATCCTAAAGAGCCGACAGCAGCCTCATGTAAACAGTGAATCTTTTCTTGTATTATAGATTCACTGTTTACTGTTGCGGTCTCTGCTGCATGTTTCCTCTCTGTCAGATCCCTAGCCCAAACGAGCATTTGAGGGTTGCTATTAGATACAGTAAGTCAAAAGTTTTACAGCAACCCTCAAATGCTCGTTTGGGCTAGGGATCTGACAGAGAGGAAACAGGCAGCAGAGACCGCAACAGTAAACAGTGAATCTATAATACAAGAAAAGATTCACTGTTTACATGAGGCTGCTGTCGGCTCTTTAGGATAGGTGTCATAAAAATTCCTGACCGGAACATGTGAGAGGAGGTCTATTGGTAATGCTCTCTGGGTCAGATATCTGCGCAGTGTGCACAGGAAGTCCTGAATCACAGGAGTTCCCTGTCAGACTCGCCTGGCATGTATGGGGTTAATGGTGCCTATCTGGGAGTTGCCTGTTCTATGTCACCTGTCAGTTCGTTTATTTTTTTTATTGCAAGTACTGTGAGTTTGCCCTCCCTTCACTGACTGCTGCTTTATTTAATACTATTGGTATTGGTAGTACTAGCAGTCAGTGCCTATCACTGTTCTACGTTATCAGCAGCTAATTCAGAGGGATTATATGAATTCCTGTGACACTGGCTACCGAGAGTCTCTCTCTGACGAGCACGATATTGCACTACGTAGAACAGTGATAGGCACTGACTGCTAGTACTACCAATACCAATAGTATTAAATAAAGCAGCAGTCAGTGAAGGGAGGGCAAACCAAACTCCCAGTACTTGCAATAAAAAAAATAAACGAACTGACATACAGGGGAGGAGGCGGCTTGGAAAGGCTTATATTGTGGCTCCATAACAACAGTGAAGTTTAAAAACGGAGCAATGAGGAAAACAGGAAACTGACAGTACAAGACTCATTTCCTCACATACCGAATCCCCTGCCCATGACGTCACTGACCCGGAATCGATTAAGAGCCTTCACTGCATCGATGCAGAATCGTTCACTGCTGCATCGTGATGCATCGGTGTGACGATTATTTTTGACAGCCCTAATCGGTTCCATCAGAAAAATGTTGTGATCTCACTTGCTCTTCTCGTGTTAGTGATTACACTACACCTGTAATCTAGGCCTAAATAGGTTGCTTTTAGAATTTGACCCAATGCCAGAAATCAGAATGCACCTTTATCTTGATCCAGGCCTCCCATACCGTTAAATAATATGTTAAACAGACTTTTGTGCTGTATCTCTATTCTGTAGTAGATAGACTTCTTTTAATTGGGTGCTTGGTTTGACTGGTTAAATTACCTTGTAACTGTCTTATTGAAATGTGCCTGGAAGCCCTCAGCAGCGATTCTAATCAAATAAAATGACACCCACTGGTATGGATGAAAGCGGTACTGATTAATTGCTGTAAAATCTACCTAGCTAATAAGTATTCAACAAATTTATGGTTTTCCATTTTAAACCACCCATCCGCATTAAACCCTCTTGGGTATGATAGAAAATAGTGCTATATATTTACTCTTGGTAGAAGTCACAGGTTACTGTGATATAGATAAAATACATTACAAAACATTAAGATTGGCTCATTGTGTCTAAGTATTAGCTCTGTTAATAAGTACAGGGTTTTATTTAACTTGTGTGTCAATGAGAATAAAGCTGATGAAATACATAACAGAATGTTCTACCATGCTGAAAATGTCATTTGTGTCTGCCAATGCAGCTGCAAGAATTATATTGTACTTCTGTTATACAAATCTTTCTGTTGTGATATCATTTACTAAGTAAAGAAACGGGCCTAAGAAACTGCTTTATGTCTGTGGAATTAATATTATTAAAAAGTCTGTAAATATCAAGTTGCAAGAAAGTCATAATTACATATTCAGAATAAAATACTAACGCTCTTGCTGTTTGTCTTACATTTGTATCTACATATTGTTATAGGCATTAAAGGGACAGTTTACTCAAAAAATGTCTCCCCTTTAATTTGTTCCCAATGATCCACTTTACCTGCTGGAGTGTATTAAATTGTTTACAAGTAGATCCTTTACCCTTATATTGGCATTTGAAATAGTTAATTTAGCATGTGGTATCCCCACCTATTCTGAAAGTTTGTGGCCGCAGGTCCCAGCTATAGATAAGCTTTGTAAACACAGCCAGCAGAAGAAATTACACTCCCAGTGTGATAAAGCAGAGAGAAGGTAATAAAATGTTAATTTTCCATTGTTCTCTCAAAGTATTGGTGATTGTTTTAAGGACAGATATAAGATAAAGAAGCAGGTATATGTGCACAATGTGATACAGTAATGAGATCTGATTATACCTACAAGCTCAACCTATTTTATTAGGCTGTGGCTTCAAAACACAAAATCAGAGCTTTAATATACAGAAATAAACCTTAAAAAACTAATTTTCATAATTTTTTTACTCTGCAGTTGGTAAAAAAAGCAATTGTAAACACATTAAGGGAAAAACTATTTTACAGTATACTGTCCCTTTAAGGGATATACCTGAGTATATACAGACATTTTTTTTGGGTGCTGATATAAATGCCCATAAAAAAAATAACTACTATATTTTATATTATAAATGAATATATTTTTTATCAACATAATATTAATGTGTGTATCTAATGATATACACAGGAAATGAGCCTCCCTGTCTGTTCTGCCCTTTATTTATTACATTTCTCTAGTTTAAAATTCAGTTTTACAATCTTTTTGTTAGTTTTTGTGAAGAGCTATATCTGAATACCATCATATGGCTCTTAATGAAATTTAAAAGTTCATTTGAAATTGTATAACGGTTTGTTTATACTGTATATTAGTATGGAGTCAGAGTTCAAAAAAGCCTATAAATGCCAATGTGTGTTTTCTTTTTGTATTCATTGCTGATGTATGCATGGTGCTGGCAGCATATGAATTTTCTATGATTTCTTATGAGTGTCAGGAGGACAGCTTGCTTTTCAAAACAATTAAAGGTGTTATGTTCTGAATGAGAAGGTAAACTGTACACTTCTCTGATTTGCCTTTATATATATATATATATATATATATATATATATATATATATATATATATATATATATATATATATATATATATATATATTGCTCCAAATCTCTTTGTACTAGAGTGTTGCACAAATGGTAGGAAGTTTATTGTAAGCTTTAAAGGGATGTAATAATGCAAAAATGATAAGCTGATCCTAGCATACAATGTGTTTATCTGCCACAGTTAAAGTCAACAATTTTATTGTGTGTAGAACATACAATTTAGTGGTAAGCTCCCATAGAACTGACACGTTTCACGCATGTGCACATGAGCTTCATCAGAGATCTTTGTTATACTATACAGTTTAAAATGTCATATTATTCCATGGTCCAAGAGTAGCCTCTGAGACTTGCTAGATTCCCTTTTCTTCTGTTAAGTGTGATCAGTCCACGGGTCATCATTACTTCTGGGATATTAACTGCTCCCCTACAGGAAGTGCAAGAGGATTCACCCAGCAGAGCTGCTATATAGCTCCTCCCCTCTACGCCACCTCCAGTCATTCTCTTGCACCCAACGACTAGATAGGATGTGTGAGAGGACTATGGTGATATATTTAGTTTTTATATCTTCAATCAAAAGTTTGTTATTTTATAATAGCACCGGAGTGTGTTATTCCTTCTCTGGTAGAATTTGAAGAAGAATCTACCTGAGTTTTTTCTATGATTTTAGCCGGAGTAGTTAAGATCATATTGCTGTTTCTCGGCCATCTGAGGAGAGGTAAACTTCAGATCAAGGGACAGCAGGCAGATTAATCTGCAAAGAGGTATGTAGCAGTTTATTATTTTCTGACATGGAATTGATGAGAAAATCCTGCCATACCCTTATAATGTAAACTCAGCCTTGAATGCAGTAGATGTAGCTGATATCAGGCTGTCATGTATGTATATTTTACACTTCAGTTTTCTGGGGAATGGTACTTCTCTGGTTTTTAGACTGTATACATAGACTTAACCTAATTTGCAGGGACTTGCAATAGGTTTTAAATGACAATTAATTATTGAGGTAAAACGTTTTTTTGCTGGCATGTAAAAACGTTTTTTTCTCTGAGGTACTGGGTGAAAAAATGTTTTGGGAAAAACTGTATATTCTGACAAAGATTGATGCTATAACTTAATTATTTTAACTGTTATAATTTTTTTCTGTGCTTCTTAAAGGCACAGTTCGTTTTCATATTATTTGTAAATTACTTTGAAAAGTATTTCCAAGTTGCTGTTTATTTGCTAGTGTGTTAAACATGTCTGATTCAGAGGAATATCTCTGTGCTATATGTGTTAATGCCAAAGTGGAGCCCAATAGAAATTTATGTACTAAATGTATTGATGCTACTTTAAAAAACAGTCAATCTGTACAAATTGAACATATTTCACCAAACAACGAGGGGAGAGTTATGCCGACTAACTCGCCTCACGTGTCAGTACCTGCATCTCCCGCTCAGGAGGTGCGTGATATTGTAGCGCCGAGTACATCTGGGCGGCCATTACAAATCACATTACAAGATATGGCTACTGTTATGACTGAAGTTTTGGCTAAACTACCAGAACTAAGAGGTAAACATGATCACTCTGGGGTGAGAACAGAGTGCGCTGATAATGCAAGGGCCATGTCTGATACTGCGTCACAGTTTGCAGAACGTGAAGACGGAGAGCTTCATTCTGTGGGTGACGGTTCTGATCCAAATAAACTGGACTCAGACATTTCAAATTTTAAATTTAAGCTTGAGAACCTCCGTGTGTTACTAGGGGAGGTATTAGCGGCTCTGAATGATTGTAACACAGTTGCAATCCCAGAGAAAATGTGTAGGTTGGATAAATATTTTGCGGTACCGACGAGTACTGACTTTTTTCCTATACCTAAGAGACTTACTGACATTGTTACTAAGTAGTGGGATAGACCCGGTGTGCCTTTCTCACCCCCTCCTATATTCAGAAAGATGTTTCCAATAGACGCCGCCACACGGGACTTATGGCAAATGGTCCCTAAGGTGGAGGGAGCAGTTTCTACTTTAGCTAAGCGTACCACTATCCCAGTGGAGGATAGCTGTGCTTTTTCAGATCCAATGGATAAAAAATTAGAGGGTTACCTTAAGAAAATGTTTGTTCAACAAGGGTTTATATTGCAACCTCTTGCATGTATTGCGCCTGTCACGGCTGCAGCAGCATTTTGGTTTGAGTCTCTGGAAGAGACACTTCAATCATCCACACTAGATGACATCACACACAAACTTAAATTCCTTAAGTTAGCTAATTCATTTATTTCAGATGCCGTAGTACATTTAACTAAACTTGCGGCTAAAAATTCAGGATTCGCCATTCAGGCACGCAGAGCTCTGTGGCTGAAATCCTGGTCAGCTGATGTTACGTCTAAATCTAAATTGCTTAATATTCCTTTCAAAGGGCAGACCTTATTCGGGCCCGGCTTGAAAGAGATTATTGCTGACATTACAGGAGGTAAAGGTCATGCCCTGCCTCAGGACAAGGCCAAAGCCAAGGCTAGACAGTCCAATTTTCGTTCCTTTCGTAATTTCAAAGCAGGAGCAGCATCAACTTCCTCTGCACCAAAACAGGAAGGAGCTGTTGCTCGCTACAGACAAGGCTGGAAACCTAACCAGTCCTGGAACAGGGGCAAACAGGCCAGAAAACCTGCTGCTGCCCCTAAGACAGCATGAATTGAGGGCCCCCGATCCGGGACCGGATCTAGTGGGGGGCAGACTTTCCCTCTTCGCCCAGGCTTGGGCAAGAGATGTTCAGGATCCCTGGGCGTTAGAGATCATATCTCAGGGATACCTTCTGGACTTCAAATCCTCTCCCCCAAGAGGGAGATTTCATCTGTCAAGGTTGTCAACAAACCTAACAAAGAAGGAAGCGTTTCTACGCTGCGTACAAGATCTTTTATTAATGGGAGTGATCCATCCAGTTCCGCGGTCGGAACAAGGACAAGGGTTTTACTCAAATCTGTTTGTAGTTCCCAAGAAAGAGGGAACCTTCAGGCCAATCTTGGATTTAAAGATCCTAAACAAATTCCTAAGAGTTCCATCGTTCAAGATGGAAACTATTCGAACAATTTTGCCCATGATCCAAGAGGGTCAGTACATGACCACAGTGGATTTAAAGGATGCTTACCTTCACATACCGATTCACAAAAGTCATTACCGGTATCTAAGGTTTGCCTTTTTAGACAGGCATTACCAGTTTGTAGCTCTTCCATTCGGACTGGCTACGGCTCCAAGAATCTTCACAAAGGTTCTGGGCACTCTTCTGGCGGTACTAAGACCGCGAGGAATTTCAGTAGCTCCGTACTTAGACGACATACTGATACAAGCTTCAAGCTTTCAAACTGCCAAATCTCATACAGAGATAGTACTGGCATTTCTAAGGTCGCATGGATGGAAAGTGAACGAAGAGAAAAGTTCTCTCTTTCCACTCACAAGAGTTCCCTTCCTGGGGACTCTGATAGATTCTGTAGAAATGAAGATTTACCTGACAGAGGACAGGTTAACAAAACTTCAAAATGCATGCCGTGTCCTTCATTCCATTCAACACCCGTCAGTAGCTCAATGCATGGAGGTAATCGGACTAATGGTAGCAGCAATGGACATAGTTCCTTTTGCACGCCTACATCTCAGACCACTGCAACTGTACATGCTAAGTCAGTGGAATGGGGATTACTCAGATTTGTCCCCCACTCTAAATCTGAATCAAGAGACCAGAAATTCTCTTCTATGGTGGCTTTATCGGCCACATCTGTCCAGGGGAATGCCATTCAGCAGGCCAGACTGGTCAATTGTAACAACAGACGCCAGCCTACTAGGTTGGGGCGCTGTCTGGAATTCTCTGAAGGCTCAGGGACTATGGAATCAGGAGGAGAGTCTCCTTCCAATAAACATTCTGGAATTGAGAGCAGTCCTCAATGCTCTTCTGGCTTGGCCCCAGTTAACAACTCGGGGGTTCATCAGGTTCCAGTCGGACAACATCACGACTGTAGCTTATATCAACCATCAGGGAGGGACAAGAAGCTCCCTAGCAATGATGGAAGTATCGAAGATAATTCGCTGGGCAGAGTCTCACTCTTGCCACCTGTCTGCAATCCACATCCCGGGAGTGGAGAACTGGGAGGCGGATTTCTTAAGTCGTCAGACTTTTCATCCGGGGGAGTGGGAACTTCATCCAGAGGTCTTTGCCCAAATACTTCGACGTTGGGGCAAACCAGAGATAGATCTCCTGGCGTCTCGACAGAACGCCAAGCTTCCGCGCTACGGGTCCAGATCCAGGGATCCGGGAGCGGTCCTGATAGATGCCTTGACAGCACCATGGACCTTCAGGATGGCTTATGTGTTTCCACCTTTCCCGATGCTTCCTCGATTGATTGCCAGAATCAAACAGGAGAAAGCATCAGTGATTCTAATAGCGCCTGCATGGCCACGCAGGACTTGGTATGCAGATCTGGTGGACATGTCATTCTGTCCACCTTGGTCGTTACCTCTGAAACAGGACCTTCTGATTCAGGGTCCTTTCAAACATCAAAATCTAACTTCTCTGAAGCTGACTGCTTGGAAATTGAACGCTTGATCTTATCAAAGCGTGGTTTTTCTGAGTCAGTTATTGATACCTTAATACAGGCTAGGAAGCCTGTTACCAGAAAGATTTACCATAAAATATGGCGTAAATACCTATATCGGTGCGAATCCAAAGGTTACTCTTGGAGTAAGGTTAGGATTCCTAGGATATTGTCTTTTCTACAAGAAGGTTTAGAAAAGGGGTTATCCGCTAGTTCCTTAAAGGGACAGATCTCAGTTCTGTCCATTCTGTTACACAAGCGTCTGTCAGAAGTTCCAGACGTTCAGGCCTTTTGTCAGGCTTTGGCCAGGATTAAACCTGTGTTTAAAGCTGTGGCTCCACCATGGAGTTTAAACCTTGTTCTTAACGTTTTACAGGGCGTTCCGTTTGAACCCCTTCATTCCATTGATATAAAGTTGTTATCTTGGAAAGTTCTATTTTTAATGGCTATTTCCTCGGCTCGAAGAGTCTCTGAGTTATCAGCCTTACATTGTGATTCTCCTTATTTGATTTTTCACTCGGATAAGGTAGTTCTGCGTACTAAACCTGGGTTCTTACCTAAGGTAGTCACTAACAGGAATATCAATCAGGAGATTGTTGTTCCATCCTTGTGCCCAAATCCTTCTTCGAGGAAGGAACGTCTTTTGCACAATCTGGATGTAGTTCGTGCCCTTAAATTTTATTTACAGGCAACTAAAGATTTTCGACAAACGTCTTCCCTGTTTGTTGTTTACTCTGGTCAGAGGAGAGGTCAAAAAGCTTCTGCTACCTCTCTCTCTTTTTGGCTTCGTAGCATAATTCGTTTAGCTTATGAGACTGCTGGACAGCAGCCTCCTGAAAGAATTACAGCTCATTCCACTAGAGCTGTGGCTTCCACTTGGGCCTTTAAGAATGAGGCCTCTGTTGAACAGATTTGCAAGGCTGCAACTTGGTCTTCGCTTCATACTTTTTCCAAATTTTCCAAATTTGACACTTTTGCTTCTTCGGAGGCTATTTTTGGGAGAAAGGTTCTTCAGGCAGTGGTTCCTTCTGTATAAAGAGCCTGCCTATCCCTCCCGTCATCCGTGTACTTTTGCTTTGGTATTGGTATCCCAGAAGTAATGATGACCCGTGGACTGATCACACTTAACAGAAGAAAACATAATTTATGCTTACCTGATAAATTCCTTTCTTCTGTAGTGTGATCAGTCCACGGCCCGCCCTGTTTTTTTAAGGCAGGTAAATATTTTTTAAATTATACTCCAGTCACCACTACACCCTTGGCTTCTCCTTTCTCGTTAGTCCTTGGTCGAATGACTGGAGGTGACGTAGAGGGGAGCAGCTATATAGCAGCTCTGCTGGGTGAATCCTCTTGCACTTCCTGTAGGGGAGCAGTTAATATCCCAGAAGTAATGATGACCCGTGGACTGATCACACTACAGAAGAAAGGAATTTATCAGGTAAGCATAAATTATGTTTTTTAAGCTATATGAAGGTGTATAGGTCCAAGAGCGTTCTTTTGTTCAGTGGGAGGACTTTATAATGTAAAATGGAGGTTTATTTATGTTTGTTAAAATTAAGCTTTCATGATTCAGATAGACCATGCAGTTTTAAAGGGACAGTCTAGTATAAATTAAACTTTCATTATTCAGATAGGACTTTTAATTTTATTAAATATCTTTATTTATTGAGAAAACCCCCAACGGGTGCGCCACAACAGGTAAATCACATACAGAGATATTCACATTTTACATAGTATTGACATCATAGGGTGCATATAGTTCCGTTGTGTCCCTGGAGTGGGAACACCCATGTGGGCACTCTTTTTTTTTTTTTTTTTATTGAAAAAACTGTGGGGGGGGGGGAGGGAGGGGGGACTGGGGAAAGGAAGAGAGAAGAAGAAGAAGAGATAGGGGGAGGGGGGGGATTAGTGAAGAAAGAAAGAAAGAAAGGGGGGGGAGGCATTGGAGGAAAATATGGGGATGAGAGATCATATCACTCTCTCACCTGGACATTACAAGAAGGGTCATGCAAACATGTATTTCTTTTCAGAACAAGGTAACTAGGTTCATCTGATATACCTGGTATTCTTTCAAACCTGATAAGTATGATGGGTATGTGGAGAGGAGGAGGCACCCGGTCCGCCCTCTGTGAAACATGATTCAGTCATTATTCGGGTTTCTCACAGGCCAGTTTCCTTTTAGTCTTTCTGTCATGATATATGTGCTATTAGTAAAGGGTGCTAGTAACTGGGTGTACCTATTGGCTGGCAAGGACAGTAAATAAGGTTGCCATTTTGTACAGAAGGCTTTGATTCGTGCTTCTAGGTCTCCTTTAACATCAGCCTGCTCGATCAGCACCTGTGCGTGTAGGGAGCTAATAAGTTGGGAGATGTGTGGTGGTTTGCTCACGGCCCATTGCCGTAGAATCAATTTTCTAGCTAGCAGTATGGTGATGTTTAGTAGGCGGTCATGTGCGGTACTTCTTGTGTGTCCCCTAAGAAAAAAGGTGTCTTGAGCTGTAAGAACTATAGGGGTTCCACAGATCTTTGACAGCCAAAACTGGATTTTACCCCAGTATTGGGCTATTTTCGGGCAGCTCCAAAATAGGTGTTTTACATCTGGTCTAGGTGAGGAGCATTTAAGACAAATGTCCAGCGCCTCTGGGATCCATTTGGCTCGCAGGTGGGGAGTTATGTAACTCAAGTGTATAAATCTGAGGTGCATCTCCCTATGTGAGGTTGCTAGTGTGCTTTTCGCTACTAGGTTAAAACTGTCAGTGATCATGTCTGTAGTGACATCAGTATCAGTATTTTGTTTCCATTTGGCACTTAAGTGCTGCAGGGTCTCTGCGGTTTTTCCCTCCAAGATTGAACCGTAAATGTATGAGATAGAATGTAGCCCTTGTTTAGTCAATGAGCAGATAGTGTCAATCGGGGTATTGATTTTGTCATAAAGTCCCTCAGAGAGCAACTTCTGCATGTAATGAGTAGCCTGAAGGTATGCAAATGTACTGTGTCTTGGGAGGTCATATCTGTCTCGTAAGTGGGTTAGTGAGAGTATCCTAGTCGTGAGCGGGTCAATTAGTTGTGAGACTGCAGTTAGTCCCCTTTCTCTCCATATGGCAAGGGTTCTAGTGGTCATACCCGGAAGAAAGGTGGGTTTGCCCTGTAGTGGAAGGTGTTTAGTGATTTCAGGAGAGAGTTTCCAGTGTTTGCATAACTTTTTCCAAGCTCTGAGTGGGTCTTTAAATAGGATATTATCTCTGATCTGATCAGGAAGTGTATGTAAGGGAGCATGTGGCAGGAACGCTAAGTGAAGCGGATGTGCTAGCGATCTTTCAAGATCATTAAAAACTGATGTACGTGCTAACCACTCAAAGACCAGTTTTGCTAACGTCGCCCAATTATACCACTCTACATTCGGGAGTTTCAGTCCCCCTTTGTCAAAAGGTAGTGCTAGTTTCAGTCTGCTAATTCTGCGTTTCTTCGAATTCCACACAAATGTGTCAAAAGCGCTAGTAATGTTCCCCAAGTCTTTCCGCGCTAACAGGACTTTTAATTTTAATCAACTTTCCCATTTACTTTTATCACCAAATTTGCTTTTTTCTCTTAGTATTCTTAGTTTAAACTAAACATAGGTAGGCTGATATGCTAATTTCTAAGTCTTTGAGGGCTGCCTCTTATCACATGCTTTTTAAATCTCTTTTCAACACAAAGAGGCAGAAAGTACACGTGGGCCATATAGATAACACTGTGTTCAGGCACAGGGGGTTATTTAAGATTTAGCACAAAACAATGATAAATTTAAGACAATAGATAATTAACAGTCACAGTCATGTGATCAGGGGGCTGGAAGAAGGTTCCTAGATACAAGGTAATCACAGAGGTAAAAAGTATATTAATATAATTGTGTTGGTTATGCAAAACTGGGGAATGGCTAATAAAGGGATTATCTATATTTTAAAACAATAACAATTCTATGGTAGACTGTCCCTTTAAGAGACTTTCCAGTGTGTGTGTGTGTGTGTGTGTGTGTATATATATATATATATATATATATATATATATATATATATATATATATATATATATATATATATAATCTTGTCTCTGTATGTGATTAGGATTTCCACCTTTGCTCTGAAAAATATTTGTACAGGATATGCATGTTTAGTAATGGATGTAACGGTTATTAAGTATATGAGTCTTCTGACGTTATAATCAGGTGTGATTCAGACTGTTAAATATCTATATTGCAACATCTGTTTCACAGAGTAACCTTCTGTTACAGAATACTTATTTATCTATTAGCTGATAATAGGACAGGCCTGCACTATTTGATTACACTAACATATTCTACTGCTGTTAGGCTAGTGGTGTGTTATAAAATATTGCAGCTTAAAGACAACACTGTTAACATTATTCTAAAGATTACATGCGGGGTGGATTCATTTAAGCTAATAAACTGGTGTGTTTTTATAATTAGAATGAAGTTGTCTGCTATCTGGAAAGGATTAAAATAATTTGGTTAAAAACTTTGTTTCTGCCAAAGAAACTCTTCTGTCTGTTCATACTAGAGTTGATTTGCACCCATGGGGGCGCATGAAGTGCTGACTTTCTAACATTTTTATATTGTGCCTTGGTTCTGACCATAACGGCAGCTTTAACAGACAAAAATTCTACCCTGCTACACAAAGAGATATAAGAACCCTCCAGGTGAGGTCCTAGATTAAAGGGATCGTAAAGTCAAATTAACTAACATGTGTTTTATTCTCTTGGTATCCTTTGTTAAAGAGTAAACTCAGGAGCAGCAATGCACTATTGGGAGCTAGCTCAACATATCAGGTGAGCCAATTATACAAGGCATAAATGTACAGCCACCAATCACCAGGTAACTCCCAGCAGTGCATTGCTGATACTGATCCTACCTAGGTATGCTCTTCAACAAAAGATTAACATAGATTGAAGCAAATTTGATAATATAAGAACATTGGAAAGTTCATTCTATTATCTAAATCACAAACATTTAATTTTAACCTTACTGTCCTATTAAAGGGACAGTTTACTCCAGAATTTGTATAGTTTAAAAAGATAGATAATCCCTTCCCTTTATTACCCATACCCCAGTTTTGCATAACCAACACTGTTACATGAATGTACTTTTTACCTCTGTGATTACCTTGTATCTAAGCTTCTGCAAACTGCACTTTTATTTGAGTTTTTTTTGACAGACTTGCATTTTAGCCAACCAGTGCTGACTCCTAGGTAACTCCACGTGCATGAGCACAATGTTATCTTTATGGCACACATGAACTAACACCCTCTAGCTGTAAAATGCCCTGAGATAAGAGGCGACCTTCAAGGGCTTAGAAATTAGCATATGAGTCTACATAGGTTTAGCTTTCAAAAAAGAATACCAAGAGAACAAAGCAAATTTGATGCTAAAAGTAAATTGGAAAGTTGTTTAAAACTGCATGCTCTTTCTGAATCATGAAATTTTAGATTTGACTAGACTGTCCCTTTAAGTTGATGTTTGTTGATATTTAGCATAACTAAATAGACCATGACTTGAGAAATTCCAGGAACAAAGGAGTCATAACTTCTGTAATGTTTTTGGATCATTTTCCGTTTGTATTGTACTTCCTCAGACTTTTGTGTGTGACTGTTACATACATTTAGTATACTGTAGGTTTGTCAAGCTCTGTACTAATCTACAATAGTTTACAGAAGAGACTCTACCCAGGTTACCTTTCTTCTTCATTCCATCCTTCAGCTTTTTTACTTTATCTTCCTTCACTCTTTAATTTTGTTCTTTCTTTCCTCATTCCATCCTTCCCTGGTTCCTTCCCTTGTTCTCTCCCACATTTTCTCCAACATAGGTGTGTCCGGTCCACGGCGTCATCCTTACTTGTGGGATATTCTCTTCCCCAACAGGAAATGGCAAAGAGCCCAGCAAAGCTGGTCACATGATCCCTCCTAGGCTCCGCCTACCCCAGTCATTCTCTTTGCCGTTGTACAGGCAACATCTCCACGGAGATGGCTTAGAGTTTTTTAGTGTTTAACTGTAGTTTTTATTATTCAATCAAGAGTTTGTTATTTTAAAATAGTGCTGGTATGTACTATTTACTCTGAAACAGAAAAGAGATGAAGATTTCTGTTTGTAAGAGGAAAATGATTTTAGCAACCGTTACTAAAATCGATGGCTGTTCCACACAGGACTGTTGAGAGGAATTAACTTCAGTTGGGGGAACAGTGAACAGACTTTTGCTGCTTGAGGTATGACACATTCTAACAAGACGATGTAATGCTGGAAGCTGTCATTTTCCCTATGGGATCCGGTAAGCCATTTTTATTTAGACAGTAAATAAGGGCTTCACAAGGGCTTTTTAAGACTGTAGACATTTTCTGGGCTAAATCGATTCATATATTCACATATTTAGCCTTGAGGAATCATTTTAATCTGGGTATTTTGTAAAATAATATCGGCAGGCACTGTTTTAGACACCTTATTCTCTAGGGGCTTTCCCTAATCATAGGCAGAGCCTCATTTTCGCGCCGGTATTGCGCACTTGTTTTTGAGAAGCATGACATGCAGTCGCATGTGTGAGGAGCTCTGATACATAGAAAAGACTTTCTGAAGGCGTCATTTGGTATCGTATTCCCCTTTGGGCTTGGTTGGGTCTCAGCAAAGCAGATACCAGGGACTGTAAAGGGGTTAAAGATAAAAACGGCTTATTTTAAGGGTTAAAGCTTCCAAATTTGGTGTGCAATACTTTTAAGGCTTTAAGACACTGTGGTGAAATTTTGGTGAATTTTGAACAATTCCTTCATACTTTTTCGCAATTGCAGTAATAAAGTGTGTTCAGTTTAAAATTTAAAGTGACAGTAACGGTTTTATTTTAAAACGTTTTTTGTACTTTGTTATCAAGTTTATGCCTGTTTAACATGTCTGATCTACCAGATAGACTGTGTTCTGAATGTGGGGAAGCCAAGGTTCCTTCTCATTTAAATAGATGTGATTTATGTGACACAAAATTTAGAGAAAATGATGCCCAAGATGATTCCTCAAGTGAGGGGAGTAAGCATGGTACTGCATCATCTCCTCCTTCGTCTACACCAGTCTTGCCCACTCAGGAGGCCCCTAGTACATCTAGTGCGCCAATACTCCTTACTATGCAACAATTAACGGCTGTAATGGATAATTCTATCAAAAACATTTTAGCCAAAATGCCCACTTATCAGCGTAAGCGCGACTGCTCTGTTTTAGAAAATACTGAAGAGCATGAGGACGCTGACGATATTGGTTCTGAAGTGCCCCTACACCAGTCTGAGGGGGCCAGGGAGGTTTTGTCTGAGGGAGAAATTTCAGATTCAGGGAAAATTTCTCAACAAGCTGAACCTGATGTGATTACATTTAAATTTAAATTGGAACATCTCCGCGCTCTGCTTAAGGAGGTGTTATCTACTCTGGATGATTGTGAGAATTTGGTCATTCCAGAGAAATTATGTAAAATGGACAAGTTCCTAGAGGTCCCGGGGCCCCCAGAAGCTTTTCCTATACCCAAGCGGGTGGCAGACATTGTAAATAAAGAATGGGAAAGGCCCGGTATACCTTTCGTCCCTCCCCCCATATTTAAAAAATTGTTTCCTATGGTCGACCCCAGAAAGGACTTATGGCAGACAGTCCCCAAGGTCGAGGGGGCGGTTTCTACTTTAAACAAACGCACCACTATACCCATAGAAGATAGTTGTGCTTTCAAAGATCCTATGGATAAAAAATTAGAAGGTTTGCTTAAAAAGATGTTTGTTCAGCAAGGTTACCTTCTACAACCAATTTCATGCATTGTCCCTGTCACTACAGCCGCGTGTTTCTGGTTCGATGAGCTAGAGAAGGCGATCACTAGTGATTCTCCTCCTTATGAGGAGATTATGGACAGAATCCGTGCTCTCAAATTGGCTAATTCTTTCACCCTAGATGCCACTTTGCAATTGGCTAGGTTAGCGGCGAAGAATTCTGGGTTTGCTATTGTGGCGCGCAGAGCGCTTTGGTTGAAATCTTGGTCAGCGGATGCGTCTTCCAAGAACAAATTGCTTAACATTCCTTTCAAGGGGAAAACGCTGTTTGGCCCTGACTTGAAAGAGATTATCTCGGATATCACTGGGGGTAAGGGCCACGCCCTTCCTCAGGATAGGTCTTTCAAGGCAAAAAATAAACCTTATTTTCGTCCCTTTCGTAGAAACGGACCAGCCCCAAGTGCTACGTCCTCTAAGCAAGAGGGTAATACTTCTCAAGCCAAGCCAGCCTGGAGACCAATGCAAGGCTGGAACAAGGGAAAGCAGGCCAAGAAGCCTGCCACTGCTACCAAGACAGCATGAAATGTTGGCCCCCGATCCGGGACCGGATCTGGTGGGGGGCAGACTCTCTCTCTTCGCTCAGGCTTGGGCAAGAGATGTTCTGGATCCTTGGGCACTAGAAATAGTCTCCCAAGGTTATCTTCTGGAATTCAAGGGGCTTCCCCCAAGGGGGAGGTTCCACAGGTCTCAATTGTCTTCAGACCACATAAAGAGACAGGCATTCTTACATTGTGTAGAAGACCTGTTAAAAATGGGAGTGATTCATCCTGTTCCATCAGGAGAACAAGGGATGGGGTTCTACTCCAATCTGTTCGTAGTTCCCAAAAAAGAGGGAACGTTCAGACCAATCTTAGATCTCAAGATCCTAAACAAGTTTCTCAAGGTTCCATCGTTCAAAATGGAAACCATTCGAACAATTCTTCCTTCCATCCAGGAAGGTCAATTCATGACCACGGTGGATTTAAAGGATGCGTACCTACATATTCCTATCCACAAGGAACATCATCGGTTCCTAAGGTTCGCATTCCTGGACAAGCATTACCAGTTCGTGGCACTTCCTTTCGGATTAGCCACTGCTCCAAGGATTTTCACAAAGGTACTAGGGTCCCTTCTAGCGGTGCTAAGACCAAGGGGCATTGCAGTAGTACCTTACTTGGACGACATTCTGATTCAAGCGTCGTCCCTTCCTCAAGCAAAGGCTCACACGGACATAGTCCTAGCCTTTCTCAGATCTCACGGATGGAAAGTGAACGTAGAAAAGAGTTCTCTATCTCCGTCAACAAGGGTTCCCTTCTTGGGAACAATAATAGACTCCTTAGAAATGAGGATTTTTCTGACAGAGGCCAGAAAAACAAAACTTCTGAACTCTTGTCAAATACTTCATTCCGTTCCTCTTCCTTCCATAGCGCAGTGCATGGAAGTAATAGGTTTGATGGTAGCGGCAATGGACATAGTTCCTTTTGCGCGCATTCATCTAAGACCATTACAACTGTGCATGCTCAGTCACTGGAATGGGGACTATACAGACTTGTCTCCGACGATACAAGTAAATCAGAGGACCAGAGATTCACTCCGTTGGTGGCTGTCCCTGGACAACCTGTCACAAGGGATGAACTTCCGCAGACCAGAGTGGGTCATTGTCACGACCGACGCCAGTCTGATGGGCTGGGGCGCGGTCTGGGGACCCCTGAAAGCTCAGGGTCTTTGGTCTCGGGAAGAATCTCTTCTACCGATAAATATTCTGGAACTGAGGGCGATACTCAATGCTCTCAAGGCTTGGCCTCAGCTAGCAAAGGCCAAGTTCATACGGTTTCAATCAGACAACATGACGACTGTTGCGTACATCAACCATCAGGGGGGAACAAGGAGTTCCCTGGCGATGGAAGAAGTGACCAAAATCATTCAATGGGCGGAGACTCACTCCTGCCACCTGTCTGCAATCCACATCCCAGGAGTGGAAAATTGGGAAGCGGATTTTCTGAGTCGTCAGACATTACATCCGGGGGAGTGGGAACTCCATCCGGAAATCTTTGCCCAAATTACTCAACTGTGGGGCATTCCAGACATGGATCTGATGGCCTCTCGTCAGAACTTCAAGGTTCCTTGCTACGGGTCCAGATCCAGGGATCCCAAGGCGGCTCTAGTAGATGCACTAGTAGCACCTTGGACCTTCAAACTAGCTTATGTATTCCCACCGTTTCCTCTCATCCCCAGGCTGGTAGCCAGGATCAATCAGGAGAGGGCATCGGTGATCTTGATAGCTCCTGCGTGGCCACGCAGGACTTGGTATGCAGATCTGGTGAATATGTCATCGGCTCCACCATGGAAGCTACCTTTGAGACGAGACCTTCTTGTTCAAGGTCCGTTCGAACATCCGAATCTGGTCTCACTCCAACTGACTGCTTGGAGATTGAACGCTTGATCTTATCAAAACGAGGGTTCTCAGATTCTGTTATTGATACTCTTGTTCAGGCCAGAAAGCCTGTAACTAGAAAAATTTACCACAAAGTATGGAAAAAATATATCTGTTGGTGTGAATCTAAAGGATTCCCTTGGGACAAGGTAAAAATTCCTAAGATTCTATCCTTTCTTCAAGAAGGATTGGAGAAAGGATTATCTGCAAGTTCCTTGAAGGGACAGATTTCTGCCTTGTCGGTGTTACTTCACAAAAAGCTGGCAGCGGTGCCAGATGTTCAAGCCTTTGTTCAGGCTCTGGTTAGAATCAAGCCTGTTTACAAACCTTTGACTCCTCCTTGGAGTCTCAACTTAGTTCTTTCAGTTCTTCAGGGGGTTCCGTTTGAACCCTTACATTCCGTTGATATTAAGTTATTATCTTGGAAAGTTTTGTTTTTGGTTGCAATTTCTTCTGCTAGAAGAGTTTCAGAATTATCTGCTCTGCAGTGTTCTCCTCCTTATCTGGTGTTCCATGCAGATAAGGTGGTTTTACGTACTAAACCTGGTTTTCTTCCGAAAGTTGTTTCTAACAAAAACATTAACCAGGAGATAGTCGTGCCTTCTTTGTGTCCGAATCCAGTTTCAAAGAAGGAACGTTTGTTGCACAATTTGGATATTGTTCGCGCTCTAAAATTCTATTTAGATGCTACAAAGGATTTTAGACAAACATCTTCCTTGTTTGTTGTTTATTCTGGTAAAAGGAGAGGTCAAAAAGCAACTTCTACCTCTCTCTCTTTTTGGATTAAAAGCATCATCAGATTGGCTTATGAGACTGCCGGACGGCAGCCTCCTGAAAGAATCACAGCTCATTCCACTAGGGCTGTGGCTTCCACATGGGCCTTCAAGAACGAGGCTTCTGTTGATCAGATATGTAGGGCAGCGACTTGGTCTTCACTGCACACTTTTACCAAATTTTACAAGTTTGATACTTTTGCTTCTTCTGAGGCTATTTTTGGGAGAAAGGTTTTGCAAGCCGTGGTGCCTTCCATTTAGGTGACCTGATTTGCTCCCTCCCTTCATCCGTGTCCTAAAGCTTTGGTATTGGTTCCCACAAGTAAGGATGACGCCGTGGACCGGACACACCTATGTTGGAGAAAACAGAATTTATGTTTACCTGATAAATTACTTTCTCCAACGGTGTGTCCGGTCCACGGCCCGCCCTGGTTTTTTAATCAGGTCTGATAATTTATTTTCTTTAACTACAGTCACCACGGTATCATATGGTTTCTCCTATGCAAATATTCCTCCTTTACGTCGGTCGAATGACTGGGGTAGGCGAAGCCTAGGAGGGATCATGTGACCAGCTTTGCTGGGCTCTTTGCCATTTCCTGTTGGGGAAGAGAATATCCCACAAGTAAGGATGACGCCGTGGACCGGACACACCGTTGGAGAAAGTAATTTATCAGGTAAACATAAATTCTGTTTTTTCTGTCCTAACTTTTGTTCCTCCATCATTCCTTCTCTCCTTCCCATATTTCATTTCTTCATTCTTTTTCTCTACCTGTGATATTCTCCTACTTTCTTTCCTTCTCCCCTCATTATTTCTCACCCCTCTTTGCCCCCCCCTTGTTCTTTTTCAGCTTCATTTTGTTCCCTTTCATGTTTCTTCACGTTTTTCCTTTTGTCTTCTTTCTAACATCCTTTCTCCAGTCACACTGCCTCCTTTTCTGAAGCAAATCTTGGTGAAATCACTTTCGGTTACAGTTATTGTTTTTTTTATGCCCCTATAAAAATAAGCAGATTTAATTTATTAATGTTAAACATTTAGTTTAATTGTGTTAAAATGTTTTTCTTTCATTTTTACACAGAGCCATCTCCAAACAACCAAGGCCAGTCCACTTTGCAGCCGTTGCCACCCCCACACAAGCAACATCCAGCAGCACATCAGCCGTCCATCACATCTCTGAATCGTAACTCCCTGACACATAGGAGGAACCAAAGTCCGGCGCCGCCGGCTGCACTGCCCGCCGAGCTGCAAACCACGCCCGAGTCCGTCCAGCTGCAGGACAGCTGGGTCCTTGGCAGTAATGTGCCACTGGAGAGCAGGTACAATATCTAGATTCTTTGACCCTGGGCATTTACCTTGGGTGTCTTAAAGGGAACGTTGCTATCATGCTTAAAAAGGGCTTGTACAAAATTTATGTTTTCATTTTGTATTTCCATTATATGCCACAAAAATACCTTTTCAACCTTTTCCAGGGTAATTATTGGCCTTATTAAATGACATGGAACCCACATTTTTTTTCTTTCATGATTTAGAAAGAACATGTAATTAAAAAAAAAAGACATCTGTTATCTAATTTGCTTCATTCTCTTGATATCCTTTGTTGAAATGTATATCTAAATAAGCTCAGTAGCTGCTGATTGGTTGCTGCACATAGATGCCTTGTGTGATTGCCTCACCAATGTGCATTGCTATTTATTCAATAGAGGATATCTAAAGAATGAAGCCATTTAGATAACAAAAGTTGTTGTTTAAAACTGAATTCTCCATCTAAATCATAAAAGAAAATTTTGGGTTCATGTCCCTTTAACTGGTTACATTATAATCTTTATGAAATTAAAATAAACAAATATAGAAAAAAATATTTTTATTAAAGGGACACAGCTACAGAATTTCTTCATCATCTTCTAAACTAGTTTTTTTTGGCTGGCTCTTCCACTGACACACATTTTTGCAGGTGTCATCTAAAGCAGTAGTTGACAGTGTTTCCAAAATGGTCTTTTAAAATTATGCATAAAGGTTCATATAATCATGCGTGACATTCTGGAGCACATCACTTTGCTGACTCATTTTTATCTATTAATAATTAGCTTCCCTAGTAAAATAAATTTTAATGAACAATTGTAACAATATGTGGCTTCAGAACATTGGCATATGTAAATATATACATTATTTTGCATTAACTGCATAGTCAGCTGTTTTGCTGTACTTTTGTGCTTTTTCTGCCTTAATACATTGTACATATGCTTTAATATAGGGGCCATTTGAAATATTTTTTTTACATGAATGCAAAGTTATGTATTACTTTAATGTACTTTGCTTTTAATGTAGTAATTGATTGATGCAGATTCTGTAAGCACTGCAGCAAATCTGCACTTAGGAGTATTCTCTGGAGATCAGAGAATGTCTGCGGCCTGGGTTAACCTATGTATGTATGCCTGTGAATACATGTGTGCTGTATGTTTTATACATTATGTATGGACTTACTCGGCTGTGCTGATTTACTGAAAGGCATTTTTCCTGTTACAGATTCTGCATTTATTTATGAAGCAGTGGTTACTGTGACCTCTTACAGATTGCATTTTCTTTCTCTTCTGCTTGCAATGCTCATTACTTTTTCAGTATGGTATTATGGCTTCCGTATTTAAAATAATAAAAAAAAATGTAATAGACCTTTTGGATTCTTTTATTGTAAAAAATTTGATGTTAAAGTGAACTTGAAGTAGTTTTTTAATGCATATTACATATTGGCAAAGAAAGTGAATAGCTTTTAATAATGGGAACATTAAACAAATGCTAGCTAGAATGATGCATTCAAAGAAAAGATTAGTCTGAGAATAACGTAGATTTATTTTTAGTTTCATTAGGTGTTTAAACATTGACAAAATATGAGTAAAGTTTTAGTGTCTATAAAACAAAGGGAGCTGCCATGTTGTAACTTAGGTTACCTTCTCTGCTGTAGCCAATCAGGGAAAGTTATAAATAGGTCACTAGAGTGTGCAGCCAATAGCTGTGTGGAACATAACACTGTTCTGCACTTCCACTTCTAACAGGAACTTAAAAGCTCTCAATTTCAGAATGGAATTACAGGAAAAGGGTACAAAATATATAATGAAATTATACTTTTTTTTAATAAATACAATTTATCATTTTATATTACCATCTCAAAGTGTTTTATGTCCCTTAAATGTGGGTGGTCTATTATATATTTCTCCAACATTGGTGTGTCCGGTCCACGGCGTCATCCTTACTTGTGGGAATATCTCTTCCCCAACAGGAAATGGCAAAGAGTCCCAGCAAAGCTGGCCATATAGTCCCTCCTAGGCTCCGCCCACCCCAGTCATTCTCTGGGGTGACTGGTTAAGAGTATGTGGTGTTTAGTTGTAGTTTTTTTTTATTCTACTATCAAGAGTTTGTTATTTTAAAATAGTGCTGGTATGTACTATTTACTCTGAAACAGAAAAAGATGAAGATTTCTGTTTGTGAGAGGAAGATGATTTTAGCAGACAGTAACTAAAATCGATTGCTGTTTCCACATAGGACTGTTGAAATGAAGTAACTTCAGTTGGGGGAAACAGTTAGCAGACTTTTCTGCTTAAGGTATGACTAGCCATATTTCTAACAAGACTGTGTAATGCTGGAAGGCTGTCATTTCCCCTCATGGGGACCGGTAAGCCATTTTCTTAGTCTCAAACAGAATAAAGGGCTTAATATGGGCTATAAAACTGGTAGACACTTTTATGGGCTAAATCGATTGCTTTATTTGGACATTTTATACATGTTTATGCTGATAATTCACACTTATAAACTTGGGGAACGTTTTTTAACGTCAGGCACTATGTTGGACACCTTTTCCAGTCAGGAAGGGCCTTCCCAGTTGTAGGCTGAGCCTCATTTTCGCGCCATTACTGCACAGTTTTTTTTGAGTGCAAGACATGCAGATGCATGTGTGAGGACCTGAAAGTAGTTGGAAAAGTTCCTAGAAGGCATCATTTGGTATCGTATTCCCCTCTGGGCTTGGTAAAGTCACAGCAAAGGCTCTAGCTGGGACTGTATAGGGGTTAATTCTGTAACCGGCTCCGGTTTCGTTATTTTAAGGGTTAAAGCTCTGAAAATTGGTGTGCTATTTCTTCTGCTAGAAGAGTTTCTGAGTTTTCTGCTCTGCAGTGTTCTCCACCCTATCTGGTGTTCCATGCAGATAAGGTGGTTTTGCGTACTAAGCCTGGTTTTCTTCCAAAGGTTGTTTCTAACAAAAATATTAACCAGGAGATAGTTGTACCTTCTTTGTGTCCGAATCCAGTTTCAAAGAAGGAACATTTGTTACACAATTTGGACGTAGTCCGTGCTCTAAAATTCTATTTAGAAGCTACAAAAGATTTCCGACAAACATCTTCTCTGTTTGTCGTCTATTCTGGTAAAAGGAGAGGTCAAAAAGCGACTTCTACCTCTCTTTCCTTTTGGCTTAAAAGCATCATCCGATTGGCTTATGAGACTGCCGGACGGCAGCCTCCTGAAAGAATCACAGCTCACTCCACTAGGGCTGTGGCTTCCATATGGGCCTTCAAGAACGAGGCTTCTGTTGATCAGATATGTAAGGCAGCGACTTGGTCTTCACTGCACACTTTTGCCAAATTTTACAAATTTGATACTTTTGCTTCTTCGGAGGCAATTTTTGGGAGAAAGGTTTTGCAAGCCGTGGTGCCTTCCGTTTAGGTAACCTGATTTGCTCCCTCCCTTCATCCATGTCCTAAAGCTTTTGTATTGGTTCCCACAAGTAAGGATGACGCCGTGGACCGGACACACCAATGTTGAAGAAAACAGAATTTATGCTTACCTGATAAATTACTTTCTCCAACGGTGTGTCCGGTCCACGGCCCGCCCTGGTTTTTTAATCAGGTCTGATGAATTATTTTCTCTAACTACAGTCACCACGGTACCATATGGTTTCTCCTATATTTTTCCTCCTGTCCGTCGGTCGAATGACTGGGGTGGGCGGAGCCTAGGAGGGACTATATGGCCAGCTTTGCTGGGACTCTTTGCCATTTCCTGTTGGGGAAGAGATATTCCCACAAGTAAGGATGACGCCGTGGACCGGACACACTGTTGGAGAAAGTAATTTATCAGGTAAGGATAAATTCTGTTTTTATAATCCTCAGTTTTAATACCTCATCTACCTCTATGAATATTTGAGCCAGTAGCATGTGCACCACCTGCGCTATGTATTTCTACAGCAGTGCACTCTCAAGCCTCTAATAATATCAGATATCTCTACACTAGTGAATACATTAACTTGTTAATATGAGGAGAGTCCACGGCTTTATTAATTACTTGTGGGAATACAGAACCTGGCCACCAGGAGGAGGCAAAGACACCCCAGCCAAAGGCTTAAATATCTCCTCCACTTCCCTCATATACCAGTCATTCTTTTTTTTTCTTCACAGGAATTTAGCAGAGAAGTGTCAGAAGATACAAAGTAGTTCCTTATGGGGGGTAGTACCTTTCGGAATGGGACTGGAGTTTTAAGAAGTCTTGTCAGCCTCTCAGTGAAAGCATTGATGAATGTTAGGGTCTGGAGATGCAGGGAGAGTCTTTCTGCGAACCCATCCAGACTCTTATTAACAGCTCCTAAGCAATCAGTGTTGACGAGTTTCACTGCCTGCTTCTTTCACTCAAGTCCATGTCAGGAGTGATGCTACAAGACTGCCAAACTTGAGAGGCTGTGTGCCTGCCAGAGATTCTGGTAAGATCTTTTCATTTTTATACAAATATGATAATGCAAGAAGATAGGGTCACAGTGTGACTCCTTTTATCTGTATGGAAGCAAGGGTTAATATCTCCGGAAGGGGATTATTGAACAGGGGGGATTTATTGCATAATTTACTTTATTATGTTTTATGCTGTGACATGTGTGAGATGAGGCTCAGGCAGATGTTGGAACATACAGGTTTTTACTTTTGTTTTTGGTTAGCTGCGCAGCCTGTTAGGTTTGGTGTGCTTTTTCCAGTAGCAGGGGCGGTCCTGCATGGCGCACCACGTGACCGGGTGTGGTCACACTGATTTCCTCTTTTCCTGACCATGCGGTTTACCGGAGACAAAGCAGTTTCTCTGTGGGGCCTGGGTCATAGGAGGTGGTAAATGCCCCAGCCATTGGGGGTATAAAGGTGCCATTTATCTTTTTCTATAGTCCATCTTACAAGCACATGTTATGGAGGTCTCTGACGCTTTGGAGGATACTCCCTCTTTACCTAAATCTAATACCTGTCTATATTGTGAGGAGGCTACAGTATATCCGCCTGCTCAGTTATGTTCCACATGCCTTGATAAAGTAATTTTATCTAAGAAAACAAATATGTTTAGTACCACTGAGCCGTCCACCTCTGAGGAGTCTCTGTCCCGTGAGGTGCGTTCCCTGATGTCATCTCCTATTACACATGCTGCTTCCCATTGCACTGCTAATCCTCCTTCTGGAGGGGCTCTCTTTTCGCCAGACTTTACTGAACAGCTACAAACGGCAGTGTCTGCGGCCTTCAGTGCTTTACCTTGCCCAGCTAAGCGCAAGCGAAATGTCAAATATTGATATCCTTCCCAGGGGTCATCTACTAACTTATTGGATTTATCCGATACAAGACTATCCAATGATTAGGACACATCTGATACTACAGAGGATGCTCTTTCTTGGTCGGAATCTGCTGCCTCTAAGCCTCCAGCTGCGGAGGAACCAGACTTTAGATTTAGGATTGAACACTTACACTTTCAGTTAAAGGAAGTTTTGGCTACTTTAGAGGTTCCAGAACCAAAAATACCTGAGGAACCTTGTATTCCTAAACCAGATAAGGTCTACGAGGACAGGGTTGTACCACAGACTTTCCCGGTTCCTGTAAAGATGGCAAATATTATTAAGGATGAATAGGAAAGTCTTTGTTCGACTTTTCCCCTTCTTCCTTTAAGAAATGATTCCCAGTTCCGCACTCTCAATTAGAGTTGTGGGTTTCCGTCCCTAAGGTGGATAGCGCTATCTCCATGCTTGCTAAACGCACTACTATCCCGCTTAAGGATAGTTCCTCGTTCAAAGAGCCCATGGATAAGAAGCTAGAAACTCTGTTGAGAAAGATGTTTATTAATTTCAACCGGCAGTGGCGGTTGCTGCAGTGGCTGGAGCCGCCACCTATTGGTGCGACTCTGTATCTCAGTTAATTGAGGTGGAAGGTCCCCTTGACATGATCCAGGAGAGAATTAAGACCTTGAGAGTGGTTATTTTTTTTATTTGTGATTTGTGACAAATATGCAGATTATTCGCCTGAATGCCAAGGCGTCAGGTTTTTCAGTACTAGCACATAGGGCACTCTGGCTTAAGCCTTGGTTTGCGGACATGACTTAAAAATTTAGACTTCTTTCCCTGCCATTTAAGGGGAAGTTTCTTTATGGTCCAGACCTGGACACAATCAAATCCACAGTCACTGGAGGCAAGGGTGCCTTTTTACCGCAGGATAAGAAGAACAAGCCTAAGGGACAAGGTCCTAATTTCTGTCCCTTTTGTGCTGATAAACCCCAACGGCAGCAGCCCTCCGCGAAGCCTGTTCAGCCCAAGGGAACTTGGAGACCGACTCAGTCTTGGAATAAATCCAAGCAGAATAAGAAGCCTGCCAAGTCAAAGTCGGCATTATGGGGCAGCCCCCAACCCATCTTTGGACTGTGTCGGGGGCAGACTATCTCTATTTCTGGAGACTTGGCTGGGGGACGTGCAAGTCCCTTGGGTCCTGGAGGTCTTCGCACAGGGGTACAGGATAGGTTTCAGATCTCATCCACCCCAAGACAGATTCCTTTTGTCAAACCTGTCTTCAAGGCCAGAAAAATGGGAGGCCTTTCTAGGGTGCGTGATGGATCTCTCCTCCCTGGAAGTAATTGTACCGGTACCTCTAGCAGAAAGAGGTCTGGGATACTGCTCAAACCTTTTTGTGGTCCCAAAGAAGGAGGGAACTTTTCACCGATTGTGGACCTAAAGTGCTTAAACAAGTTCCTGCCGGTCCCATCGTTCAAGATTGAGACGATAAGGTCCATTCTGCCCTTAGTTCAGGAAGGACAGTTCATGACTATGATAGACTTAAAGGATGCTTACCTTCATGTTCCAATTCACAAGGAACACTTCAAGTTCCTGAGATTCGCGTTCCTGGACCAGCACTTCCAGTTTGTTGCACTTCCATTTGGTCTAGCTACTGCCCCAAGAGTCATTACAAAGGTTACAGAGGGATAGCAGTAGCGCCATATTAGACAACATCCTGGTTCAGGCTCCATCCTGTCGGTCGGCAGAGGATCATTCAAAAGCTCTTCTATTTCTTCTTCTATCTCATGGATGGAAGATAAACTTAGAAAAGAGTTCCCAGTACCAGGGTGGAATTCCTGGGTACGGTAATAGACTCCATATCCATGAGGATATTTCTTACAGACCAGAGACGTTACAAGCTAACTTCCAATTGTCTTGCCCTACAGACCTCCTTAAAGGGACATTATACACTTATTTTTTCTTTGCATATATGTTTTGTAGATGATCTATTTATATAGCCCATAAAGTTTTTGTTTTTAAATAAATGTATAGTTTTGCTTATTTTTAAATAACATTGATCTGATTTTCAGACTCCTAACCAATCCCCAAAGTTTTATGTAAATACCGTCAGCTACCTTCTCCAGCTTGCTCCTGTTTTTGTAAATGGTCTTTTCATATGCAAAAGAAAAGGGAGGGGGAGTGTCTTATTTCCCACTTGCAATGGGCTTTCCAGCTAACTTTTCAACATAGCTAAACTGAGAGTTTCTAAGTAAGTCTTTAAACCGTTTTATCATGTATTTTTATATCAGTATCTGGGCATCTTGTTCTTTATAGTAGTGTCTATTACATGCAGTTATATGAAAATGAGTGTATACTGTCCCTTTAAGGCCCTCTGTGGCCCGGTGTATGGAGGTAATTGGACTCATGTGTCCAGCATAGACATCATTCCATTCGCCAGGTTCCATCTCAGGCCTCTTCAACTGTGCATGCTGAGTCAGCGGAATGGCGACCACTCGGATCTGTCACAAAAGATTTCTCTGGACAACCAGTCAAGAGAATCGCTCTCTTGGTGGCTCTATCCAGATCACCTGTCCCAAGGGACATCCTTCTTGAGACCATCCTGGGAGATTGTGACTACGGACGCAAGTCTCTCAGGATGGGGAGCTGTTTGGGTGCCAGTAAGGCACAGGGTCTGTAGACTCGAGAGTAATCTCTTCTCCCGATCATTATTTTAGTTTCCTAACAATGAGTGAAGTATTTTGAATTCTGGAATGGGCAGAGGCCCACAACTGCTCGCTGTCAGCGATCCACATTCCGGGTGTGGACAACTGGGAAGCGGATTTTCTCAGCAGACAATCCTATCATCCGGGGGAATGGTCTCTCCATACCGAGGTATTTGTGGAGATTTGCAACAGATGGGGGACGCCGGAGATAAATCTCATGGATTTCCCAACTCAATTCCAAGCTACCCAGATACGGTTGCAGTCCAGGGATACTCAGGCAGGGCTGATAGATGCATTAGCAGTGCCTTGGAGGTTCAGTCTAGTTTACATTTTTCCACCGTTACCACTTCTTCCTCGGGTAGTCACCGGCATCAAGCAGGAGCAAGCTTCGCCAATACTAATTGCTCCATCGTGGCCGTGAAGGATGTAGTTTGGGAACCTGGTGGGAATGTCCTCATCTCCTCCATGGAGGTTACTTTGTCGCAGGGATCTGCTGGAACAGGGTCCTTTTGTTCATCAAAATCTAGATTCTCTGAGGCTGACTGCGTGGAGATTGAATGCCTAGTCCTAGCCAAGAGAGGCTTTTCTGAAAGAGTGATTGATACTCTCATTCAAGCTCGAAAGCCGGTCACTCATCGCATCTATCATTAGGTGTGGAGGACCTACTTATTCTGGTGTGAAGAGCGTGGATTCCCCTGACATAAGGTCAAGGTTTCCAGGATTTTTTCTTTTCTCCAGGATGGTATGGAGAAGGGCCTTTCTGCGAGTTCCCTAAAGGGACAGATTTTGGCTGTATCTTTATTTCACAAGAGGCTTGCTGAGCTTCCTGATGTGCAAACTTTTGTTCAGGTTCTGTCTAGAATCAGGCCTGTGTTTAGACCTACCGCTCCTCCTTGGAGTTTAAATCTAGTTCTTAAGGTTTTGCAGAGGGCTCCGTTTGAGCCTATGCATTCGATTGACATTAAATCACTATCTTGGAAGGTTCTTTTTCTACTGGCTATTGCTTCGGCACACAGAGTTTCTGAGATGGCGGCCTTCCAATGTGAGCCTCCTTACCTAGTTTTTCATGCTGATAAGGCTGTTCTTCGTACTGGGTTGGGTTTCCTTCCTAAGGTTGTTTCTGATCGTAACATCAATCAAGAGATTATGTCCTAATCCTGCTACACCGAAGGAACAGTTACTTTGTAATTTGGATGTGGTTTGAGCTTTGAAGTTCTATCTTTAAGATATGAAGGATTTTAGACAGACTTCTTCCTTGTTTGTTGTCTATTCTGGGAAGTGTAGAGGGCAGAAGGCCTCTTCCACTTCCTTATCTTTTTGGTTGAGGAGTATTATTCGCTTGGCATATGAGACAGCGGGACATAAGCCTCCTCAAAGGATTACGGCTCATTCAACTAGAGCTGTGGCTTCATCCTGGGCCTTTAAGAATGAGGCCTCTATGGAGCAGATTTGTAGGGCAGCTACCTGGTCCTCCTTACATACCTTTTCAAAATTTTACAAATTTGACGTTTTTGCTTCGGCTGAAGCAGCTTTTGGGAGAAAGGTTTTGCAGGCTGTGGTGCCCTCAGAATAAGGGTCCGCCTCTCTTTTTCCTCCTGTCTTCGTTCAGTGTCATCTAGAGCTTAGGTATTTGTTTCCCACAAGTAAGCCGTGGACTCTCCTCATATTAAGAAGGAAAACATAAATTATACTTACCAGATAATTTCCTTCCCTTCTGTATGAGGAGAGTCCACGGCTCCGGCCTATATTTTCTTCGTTGGGTGGGCCTAAATTTTCGTTTTTCTTCTGGCACCTTTTTATACCCTGATATTTCTCCTACTGTTCCTTGTTCCCTTGGCAGAATGACTGGGATATGAGGGAAGTGGGGGGGGTATTTAAGCCTTTGGCTGGGGTGTCTTTGCCTCCTCCTGGTGGCCAGGTTCTGTATTCTCACAAGTAATGAATGCAGCCGTGGACTCTCCTCATACAGAAAGAAAGGAAATTATCTTGTAAGCATAATTTATGTTTTTTTACTATTATAAAACTGGACATTTGTACACTTTTCTGGGGATCAGATTCTTTCCATGGATATTTTAACAAACAACAGGTTTAAGGATTTCAAAAATAACTTTGGCCCAAACTGAAGCACCCTAGGAAAATGCAGTGGAAGAATCCAAACCCAGTGATATGAACAAGCTTTGAGGTATTCTTCAGTTATATAAGAAAGAATAATCTCAGGCTATGCAAGCCTCTGCGGTCCAGCTTTATTAGGGAAGGCAAAGTTATATTAAGGGCTAAATTTATTAAAGGGACATTAAACACCTCAAGATATTAATATAAATTGTTTAATTACATGTTGTAAAATAGCTTTGCCATATACTTTCATTATTTATTTTGTTCTCCTTTCCTGTAATTTAATTATTAATATTGTGCGCTTTCCAATTCATGTTAAACATGGAAGAGCAGACACAGCTATATCCCACACAGTCATTGGTTGTACACTATAGTGAGCAGTTTATAACCATTCCTAATTGGCCTCATCAAAAAAGGTAACCTAGGTTACATTATGGCGGTACCCACTGCTTTATGGACATTAACTTTATCCTTATTGTTTTTCAATATTTTTTTTTTTTTTTTAAATAAGATTTTTATTGAGGTTCAGTTCAAGGTTTACAAATAATAGACGTCATTACATATGAAACAATGCAGCAATAAATGGTTACATAATTGCCATCTGACATATAACAAAATAGATATATGTATATAATACATTAATTTATGGCTTTTACAATCTTTATATATGAAAATAATTGCCATACAAACTGTAACCCAACTCCATGTTATATGAGGTCACTCTTGGACCCCGAAACTGTATGCATAATATGTCGTTATAGCTGGTAAACTGAGACAAAGAAAGACCACTCATGGGTCCCAACTGATGTACCTCTTTTTTTTTTCCTTTTTTTCAAATTTATAGCATAAATAACATTATATAACAATCATAATATCTTATGAAATTATAAACACGACCAACAATTTATATAACAACCTTATATAAATATCAAGAGGGGGTTTCTAAGGGATATATTTTCCCATGCTTACCAAGTAAGCCGACGGTATTGGGGGGGGGGGAAGATTAGGTTTACAAAATAATATATACCATGGAGTAAAACATAATATATAAAGAGTCAAATATTAGGTGGTTCATGAGTCTACCCTCTTATATCATATTAGTCACTCGTGATTAGTGAGGACAGTACTCACAATGCTCATGGAATTAAAGTCAAGCCTCATCTCAACTAAGAGTGAGTGGTGAAAATATCCACTAAGGTTTCATACTGTTCTATGTTTCTTTTAAAATTTAACTAACTATAACTTATATGTATACCTGTGGTTATAATAGCATAACACCTGAGATCGCTTTGTTCAGTATACCATGTTTAGTATTTGAGCACTCTTATATGGAAGGGCCAAATAAACAATAAGGCTATTCAGACTGGGTAAAATATAGCAATAATGCTGGAACTATATACCTGAGAACACTAAAATGCTATGATTTATCTAGATACTGGTGGGCTAGGAGACAGTAAGGCACTATGTATCTAAGATACCCCAAAATATAACTAAGTCAGTCGACAACAATGGAATAATAGCTAGATCACCCCGGCCGCAGGTAACCCAGCCAAACATGAAAAAGATATTTGCAATGTCTCCAATCTAGCCCCATGAAACTTAAATAGTGTCTCAAGCATTATTATATATCAATCTAAAAGCTATAGTATTTTTCCCATAATTGTAGCCTAAAAGTTCCTAGGGTGTATAGATAGAAGCATGTCTCTCATATATTAAAAATCTGGTATCAAAGGAAAGAACTGTATAGCTCTATATATTTTAAATGTCACTTATTAGAAGAAACAATCTAGAGATAAATCTTATCTCTGGGTTGAACTAAACTTTCCGTTGGGTAGAAATAAGCAAAGTGGATTACAATTAGCATTTTGTCATCGTAATTTGACTGCACTTCTGGTATAGAGGGTTAAAACTGTGTAGGCCTGTAAAAAATAAAGTCTCTAGATTAATATGAAACACATCTTAGTTCAGGTAGACAATGAGCAAACCTACATCAAATATATATATATAAACATTAACGCGGTAATTATTAAATGCAGAATTATGTGAGCAGGACTATCAAGCAAATAAGCCATCATAAAAGGTAGGACCTGCGCAAAATCAGGAAATCAAACTAGCAAATATTGACATATTTAAGCAAGCCATTATCCAATGCCACATTTATACTGTCTCTTTGAGGTCACTGATGAAAGTTGTGAAGGCTCCGCATAAAAATGTCTCTCAGTAGCTTCGATCAGAATATCACTTCTCGTCCTGTACCTCTGAACTATATTCTGCCGGTAGTGGAGGTAGTCAGGGTCTAATACAGTCTCTCTTGTAGGTGTCAACACTAACCTGACAACTGGAAGTTTTCTAGATTCCTCCGAACTAATGCCGGTATAGACTACCATGTGTACTGAGTCCTTTTCGAGATCCTTGGTGACTACCGTATGTGGTATCAAAAGTTCACCTCCACCATTTCGGGGTTTGCGTGTAGGTAGGGATAAGAGACCCTTCTCAGGACTGTGAAGCTTTATTATAGATCCAGGATTAGGTAGGGAAGCGGGTTCAATAAGTGGCATCGTATTCATCAGCCTTGTCTGTTGCGCAGTTAAAATACTTTCCGGCGCTGCTGAATCATCTCCCTGTTGTCCCTCCTTGAATGCTTTCTGAATTGCCGTTAGGAAATGTTTTTCAAGTATAGCCCAGCGTCTGCATATCAGATCTTTCAATATTTGTGACTCAGTAGAAAGTATATGCTCCATATTTAATCTTCTTAGAGTACTTAGATGTGTAGCGCTAAAGATTTGTATGAGCCAGCTATAATGGCTACTCAGCTACGATGTATTGAACTTAAATGGAATTTCCAGGCTTAGAAACTAGCATTTGAAGTTGTGATAGATGTACTCAGCATACCTGTTTCTAAGACACAATTTATATTGTACTAGCAGTAGAATTTAGTAGAAAAATGACCAGTATTAGTATATATCTCCAGGAGCTCTATAAAAATGTGTCTTTCCTCCATGATGGCTAGCTCCGCCCCCCTTGTTTTTCAATATTTAAACAACTAATAAAATTGTTAAAAGTACAAATTATTTTCAGACTAACCTTTGCTTTGAATACATAGTTCAAGCAATGATTTACTTATGGCTAGATGACAAGTGTAGCATATTTTAATGCTCCAGCTCGAGGTTTAACTGCGCTAGAAGTAAGCTTCTTCTGCTCATCGGGTTGCGCTTGTATTATTGTGTTAAAAGAAAATTGAACTTATACTATCACATGCACGTTCACGTGTTCCCCCCATAGAAGTCAATGGAGCAAAATAAATGTAAAAAAAAACAACCTAACAACCAACTCGCACGCAAACCCTATTTCATATTCCAATGTTTTATATATATATATATATGTGTATATATATATATATATATATATATATATATATATATATATATATATATATATATATATATATATATATATATATATATATATATATATATATATATATATATATTAGCACAATAGAGAGCACTCTCACTTCCAAAGTCCATCAGTGCCAGCAGGTAAGTATACAGGATGAAGGATGGCACTCACTGGTATTTTAATCAAAAAAAGTCTATTTAATCAAGCGTGACGTTTCGGGGACACACTCTCATCTGAGGAAGGGGAGTGTCCCCCGAAACGTCACGCTTGATTAAATAGACTTTTTTTGATTTAAAGACCAGTGAGTGCCTTCCTTCATCCTGTATATATATATATATATATATATATATATATATATATACACACACACACACACTCTCTCTGTCTCTCTCTCTTCCCTCTCTCTCCTTTCTCTCTCATGTGCAGAACATTGGAATGTGAAATAAGTACAGCAAATACACACTATAACACTTTATTAAATTGGAATATTGCATAAATATGAATTTACATGTTTTCATCTACTTAATTGCACAGGGCTCCAATGCACTTTTTATATATATATATTTATATATATATATATATATATATATATATATATATATATATATATATATATATATACACACACACACACACACACACACACACACACACACACACACATCCTTGAGCCCTTATACCTTTTGTGAGCAAATTATTTTTAGTTATTTTTTTTAGATGGTGTTATGATTGTAACTGTACTTTGTAACGTATTTTTAAGTGTCTTGTGCAACTTTTTGTTTTTGTTTTGCGAAACAATTAACCAGAGCTCTGAGGACGCGTTAATCATTCTTGCGTAAATAACGATTGCGCTCCAACGATCATGTTTACTTTCAACTTGTAATACGAGCGGTAAACTCGATGAGCGCAAACACATGCAATAAATCCCTTATTGTTCGCTCGTAACTGTTAGCGCTTTACTCGTAATCTGGCTCTTACTGTTTAATGTGTCTTTAACCTTCATTCTCAGCTTTTTCAGCTTTGTAGATCAGATTCCCATGAGCGAGCCTGCTGCCACATATTTAAGAAACAGAAACCATTTCTTTTTTCTCTCCCCTTTTTCCTCTCCCCCACTTCTGAGGTTGTGAGATCAATCACCCTGATACTCGTTCGTTCGGGGTAATCAACATTTCCTGCTCTAGCGTAATTGGTTGTGCCAGAGCAAGGGGCGGCATTTCACAAGAAAACTCTTGTGCTTTGTTAAATTTCTCTGTGCAATGCAACATCACAAGTGTCGATTGCAGGGATAGGAAATCTAGCCATAAATGTTACAGATCTTGAAAAGATCATTAGGTTTATAGAGTTTATACACACCCCATTTGGACTTCCATACTCTCCACTGTGCCACAACAACACTATCCTCAGGCTACTGTTTCCCTCTGCTGCCAGCCTGCTCCAAAACCTCAGTCTAAACATCACACTTTATTGCAAGAGGTGCTCTGAGCTATCGCCTTCTTCTAGTTCAACAACCTGAGTCCGCATGGAATGCAGTAGTACACTGGCACTTGCCAAGAGCTGATCCTTATACGCAGAAATGTCTAGATTTTGAAACCCTTTTGGATTTTCTGTGGACAATAGGACCAATGCGGTAAAAAGGGGCACTCCTGTAAAAAAAAACATATTTATATATTATATATTGCCTTAGTATTTGTATAATTAATTTACAGGCAATTGCAGAATGTTTTTTGTGCTAGGTGAAGTGTTTGTGGTAAGAACCTGCAACAAAATTCACTTTTCATTTCTGTCCACATCAGCTCTGACACCTTTTACAACAATTTATTGTGCAACTCATTAGTAGACTGCTAACTGTCCCCAATTAATTAGCAGCCGCTGAATGATTAATCAAGACTGTAAATCACCGCTGTCACCTGTAGAATTTTTTTTATGAAGTTAAAAAGACTGATTTCTAGGTGATACATCAATCTTGAAAATTCATGACTATGCTAAGGATTGCTATACAACAATTACAAACAGAGGCAGAGCGTTTAATACACAGAAAGAAAAGGAAGACAGATATACATATTTTTTTGGGGAAAAACACTACTTTTGAACTGTATAAATTTGCATATATCTAAAATTTAACAAAGCTACAGATCTTGCTTAGCAAACATTTTTTGTTACGCAGGTTGTGTAATATTCAATAATAGCTGTTCTATAGAGAATACCAGACAACCTTAACTTTCCTTTTTAACTCTTCACAAATGTTTTTTAAATTTAATACAAATTAAAACCCTCAGTTGTATGGCATAGATATTAGTTTATTTCTATTTTGAAGTAGACTATTGCCTAGATATGCAGAGGTTTTTAGACAAGTTTAGGTCATTTTAACTCCCTTGAGCTGTCATTTTACCAACTAGATATAAAATTGTATATGTGACTTGCACAGAGATAACATCCGCAGTTCTTTAGGCATAGATGTTTGATAGCTGACAGCTGTTGTAACATGTAATGATGTGTGAGGATGTGTCAAGAATATTTGAGTAATTTACCAACTTGCCTTATAAGGCTATGTTTTAAGGACAAAGGCATTTTTTATTGTTTCATTATTTCTGTCATCCATCTTCCTAGAGGTGTTGTCATTTTGATTTATTCACTGAGAGTGGACATTATTTCTAAGATAGATTTGTTAATAATAATAATACAAAAAAGTTTACTATGTTTCTTTCTTGATTCTGCACCAGTCTTGAAATTCTAAAGTTTATAGAAGGAACAGGAAACCATTGATATTGATTATATATAACATTTACCATCAAATTAGTAGTTCTATCTATCTATTCTTGAATTTTCACTAAGCATCCTCTGATTATTTTCAGTAGATGCCCTCCTGTTTTAAATAAGTGCTAATTCCAGAGAATTAACCTTTCCAAACTTAGAGATATAGTCAAGCATATTGATTTACAGACATAGTTAAAGGGACACTCAATACATATGCTGAATATGCAAATCTACAGTGTTGACTGGTCCTTTAATACGCACCCTATATTGATGCAGGGTATTGATCAGCAGACGTGTGCTGATGCATGGGTTGTGTGAATATTGGAGGCACGTTTCCAAAATGACAGAACAGAGCATGTTTTTTATAATGGCTAGCAGAACAGACATATATTTTCCACTTGATTGGAAATGAGAAGCTTATATGCCCTAGAGTAATTTAGTACCATAAAATCTGTAAAAAAAAAGAAATAAAAAAAATAAAAAAAAAAGCAAGAAGAGCTTTTATATGACATATAAAAAAAAATGCTTAAATGACATTAGATATTGTTGCTTCCCATTTTACAGATGTAAATATACAAATATTCTGCAATCCAAACTATTCCAAATTTCAAACCTTTTCCGTTTGGATAAAGGGTTTTGTAACTATATAATAATTGCACAATTGAGCTGTACATGAAACCAGGTTCTAAAATATCAATACAAATCAAAGGCTGCACTCTCAAATTAAAGTATATGTATGTGTGTATGTGTGTATGTGTGTATATATATATATATATATATATATATATATATATATATATATATATATATATTAACCACTTTGGTGTCAGTGATTTTAAGATCTTCCGAGGTTTATGTTAAAGAGACAGTCTACTAGAAAATCTTTATTGTTTAAAAAGATAGATAATCCCTTTATTACCCATTCCCCAGTTTTGCATAAACAACGCTGTTTTATTAATACGCTTTGTACCTCTGTGATTACCTTGTATCTAAGCCTGTGCAGACTGCCCCTTATTTCAGTTTTTTTGACAGACTTGCAATTTATCCAATCAGTGCTGACTCATAAATAACTCAATGGGAGCGAGCACAATGTTATCTATGGCTGTCTAGCTGTTTACAACTGTCAAAATGCACTGAGATAGGAGGCGGCCTTCAAGGGCCTAGAAATTAGCATATGAGCCTACATAGGTTTAGCTTTCAACAAAGAATACCAAGAGAACAACGCAAATGTGATTATAAAAGTAAATTGAAAAGTTGTTTAAACTTGCATGAAATCATGAAAGTTTAATTTTGACTAGACTGTCTTTTTAAGGACAGTTGTATATACACACACACATGTTTATACACACACATATATATATATACACACACACACACATTTATATATATATATATATATATATATATACACACACACACACAAACAAACAAACGCGCACACACACACACACTTTGGAGCAGATATTCTCTAGTGGTTCTTTCCTACCTGCTTTCTGACATGCGGAACCTGACAAAGTATATGCAACAAAAACAGAACTTGATGGTAAGGTAGTGCATTTTTTAATACAGATCTGACTTTAAGAGAATTATTTATTTGATCATATTCTCATTAATTTCTGCATCTGTAGTTTTTATTAAAGGCATAATAAAATAAAAATAAATAAAGGAAAATATAACTAAGCTTACCAGAGTATTTGTATTTGGAGAAATACTTTCTGCATACAACAAAGCATAGATTAAGCAGTTGCCTATACACAGTAAATAAAAAAACCCATAACAGTTAAACATTGATGAATCCCTTTGAACGTGTTGTGGGAAATCCCACTGTAATTTATGCTTTATCTGCTTTTGAACTATTTAATTAAATATTAACTGTATGGTTGCTAAAGTTTACGTGTGTTAGTGTTCAATGATTTATAACGAGCTTGGGATTAAAGCCTCATCAGTATTTTTTCCCTCTGTAAAATATAAATAAAATGTGAAATAAATTATATATCATAGGCCCAATGACTTAAAATAGTTTGGGGAAAAGTCAATATCTCAGCTAATATGTTACCAGCACTAGAGTAATGAGATTCTCATGATAAACATAACAAAGACTGATAGACTACATTAAATTACTGTAGGAACTAGTTAAATCCCTACTAAATAAACACTAAACATAATTCCCCACTAACTAAAAGGAACATGAAACCCAAATGTTTTTCTTTCATGTTTTTCATATTATCTAATTTGCTTCATTCTCTTGATATCCTTGGTTGACGAGCGTATCTACATAGGATCAGTAGCTGCTGATTGTTTGCTGCACATAGATGCCTCATGTTATTGGCTCAACCATGTGCTTTGCTATTTCTTGAACAAAGGATATCTAAAGACTTATGCAAATTAGTTAATAGAAATAATTTGGAATGTTGTTAAAAATTGTATTCTGTATCTAAATCATGAAAGAAAATGTTTGGGTTTTATGTCCCTTTAACAAAGCACCATTTATATTGGGCTAACAAAATTACAATTTTATATGTTTTTAAAAACCTTGTGTTATGTATTTAATTCGTCCAGGGATTTAAAAAATCCTATCTTGATATAATGTAGTGCATTTTTATAATCATATCAGCCATAGAAAACTTGTAGAAAAGGGACAGTCAACTCCAATTTTTTTTTTCTTCATGTTTCAAATAGGGCATGCAATTTTAAACAACTTTCCAATTTACTTTTATCACCACTTTTGCTTTGTTCTCTTGGTATTCTTAGTTGAAAGCTAAACCTAGGATGGGTCATAAGATAATTTTTAAGCCCTTAAAGGCCGCCTCTTATCATATGCTTTTTTATTTGCTTTTCACAACAGGGGAGAACTAGATCATGTGAGCCATATAGATAACATTGTGATCATGCCTGTGGCTTGTGGCAGACACTGCACTAATTGGCTAAAATTAAAGTCAATAGATAATAAATTAAATGTCATGTGATCAGGGGGCTGTCAAAAGATGCTTAGATACAAGTTAATCACAGAGGTAAAAAGTATATTAATATAACTGTGTTGGTTATGCAAAACTGGGGATTGGGTAATAAAGGGATTATCTTTCTTTTTAAACAACAAGCATTCTGGTGTTGAATGTCCCTTTAAGAAAAGGAAACACCAAAAATATAATGCAGAAGACATTTATGTTCTTATTCATGCAATGATTTGGATGTATGAGGGATTTTCTCAATTTATTTCTTTGGACCTAGTTGCTGAGGGATTATAATAGTAGAAAAACACAAGATGTATTTTTGGAAATACAATTATATTCACCATATGAAAATTAATGCATTATACTATTTTCTCATATAACAGACCTATCAGTTGTCCCTATTTGAGAGATATGGTCCCTAAATCTAAGCTTTGTCCCTGTGAAACAGCTGTATTTCCCTATTTGCAGAATTTCCCTTAGATCTGCACATAGACCACCCAGATATGTCCAAAAACTATCCAAACACCCACTATCACCTGTGACTACGGATAGGCAAAAGTGTTTATATTTGAATGTTAGAACAAATGTTATTGTAGAAATTCGATTTACATAATCAAATGTTGATAAGAACGAATATTCTTAAAATTTCTATATCCGAATGTTATTTACAGTTTTTTAATGACCCTTTCAATTTTGAATGTTCATAATTAGATTGAATGTCCACAGTAGAAATTTCAAATGTAACATTCGATTTAACAAATACTATTCAGAAGTTCAATAGTTCATGTGGTAGGGAATTTAGTAAATTCCGATCCAGTACCAGCAGATTATTTAATCTGCCCCCATACAAAAAGCTTGATCCTCCTTTTCCTACAGAGCACCACAATTATGGAACGTCCTCCCGCACACTTTAAAACCTTCCCCAAGCCTAGAATCCTTCAAGAGATCCCTGCCTGCATATCTCAAAACAGAATGCACCTGTCATGGTTGATTATATATTTCCTACCTGTTCTATGTTAAATTTTGCATATATTATGTATTAATATTGTTTTTGTATTTTATTGTACCCTATTGTATCAATGCAATGTTTTGTGAACCCAGGATATACTTGAAAACGAGAGAAATTTCAATGTATCCTTCCTGGTAAAATATTTTATAAATAAATTGATACATGATAGATAAAAAATATATCAATTTGAATGTTTCTATTTCGAATATTGCATAATTTGAATATTACATTTAAAGGGACAGTCTACACCAGAATTGTTATTGTTTTAAAAGATAGATAATCCCTTTTTTACCCATTCCCCA